>NC_134752.1:8489848-8792878 GCF_050436995.1 Anticarsia gemmatalis
ACATTAATTGACGCCTTTTTTTCTACGCATATATGTAGAGACCAGAGAACACTTTTACTTTGATGCTTCAATCTCATCAATATATGTTGTCACACAGGACTAGCAGTAACAAATTGTCCAAATATAAAAAAATACTTTTATTCTCCCTAAAAATCTAAAACGTGTCCTCGTTTCCTATATTTAGACTATCCGTGGGAGTATTTCCCCGCAAAATTTCTATCGATAATTATAAAAGAGCCTTGTCTACGCCCACGCATGCATATACTACATGCCTAATGACATTTAGAAAACTTGTACGGTACTTGTTATATATTTTTTTCGATAACATGAGCTAAGAGTAAACAAGTAACAACGACGCACCCCCTTTTGATATAAACCTGACATAATTTCCGACATATGAGTCCGTGGGTGTGATTTACTATCTATTGTACTTCAACTTATTTTAACGATTTTAGTCTGAGATTTACGAGACTGTGTGCTTGATATTGTACTGAAAACTCAGGAAAAGACAACTTCAGAAAATTATCTAACTTAACTGTATTTTAGACTTCGTGACACAAGTAAGTATTTTTCTTACCTACTGAAACCTTTAAGTACTGAAAAATATTCTAATTTATATAAAAAATACCAAATGTATTTAGCGCGACCCGTGTTGCAAACTCGAAACCTTATGATCGACAGTTGCATACACTCCTGACTGTGCCATAGAGGCTCTTTCCTTAACCCTAATCCTTTACAATCTTAAGATAATTCTTCTCTAAAATGATTGTTAACCGCATATGAACCAACATTTGCCTTACATTTCTGAGAAAAGAATGCCCCTATTTCCTATTGCACTGTGAATGTAAACATACACGGAACACTAAGAAGCGAAACAAATTCAATGTCTTTGTTAAGTTGATAGTTTCATTCGTCTTCGCAATTGCATTCCCTTTCGGATAAAGCAGAGTTAAAGCGGTGTTATCACTCAGGGGTAGTACTAAGAATTGTTCTAAGTAGCTGTATATAACATAGAGTTGGTTGTATAACTTTTAAACTTTCGAGTTGCGTGATTATTGTCTAACTTCATTTGATTTGTCATTGTTAAGAAACTTGTGGCGCAACCCATGCCGGAAGGAATCCCTTGCCCAGCGGTGGGATAGCAATAGCCTTGAGTAGAGCTTAAGTATTGAGTAGAGCCTCATAAATGAATATAAAAAGGACTGAAAACTTCCTGATGCTTTCGTTCTGTTTGGATCATATTTATAGAGTAAACACCGCTTAATGTGACACAATTCGTAACTCAAATTAGAACAAGCATTAATTAAAAATAAACAAGCAAATTACAAAGGTAATCATTTCTTTTCCGCTCTTATCCCGCGACACGGAAGTTTATAGCTCAACATTATTATATTTTTATTAAGAAGCTTAATTTTTTTCGTAAAATTTTAAAACAAATAAATGACGATTATGATGATATTTTTTTATTTCTTCATTCATTAATGAATAAGTTAAATTACTATAGAAGAAAGTCGTTAATCAAACGAACGAGTCGTAAATTTTAATTTTTAAACAGTTTGTAATACATTCTTAGTTAAGAAAAGGGAAGATTGCTTGCGACTGCATCAAATGGTTTTAGAAAAGAAAAGGGCCCGGACTGTTTTTGACTAGCAAACTTTAGACTTAAGCTTTCAACACTTTCCCAGCGCATGAAAAGAACATCATCCATCAGTAGGACATCACACAGCTAAAAAAAATATTAATTAAATAGTAGTAAGCAAATAGAAGGTACATACCTGCAAGAACGTATAATCCACTCTGTACAAAGAATCGCAGTGCACAACCAAAAGATCAGCAGACCTCACTCCACTGGCTTCAACATCTCTCGAAACTCTACCATTAGTCCCATTCTGTCCATTCTCTGTAGTCACTGGAAGAGACTGTATTGTTGTGACTGGGACTACTGGGACTGCTCTAGTATGTTTCAAAGCAAGAAGCTTGGAACGAACTCTTTCGGCACCGGCGAAGTTCAGGCCGCCGACTGGATGAATTGAGTAGTGTGGGGGTAGAGTACCGTCCTGTGGAAATAAATTATTGAGTCAATTTTTATCTACAACCTATGTATTTTTTGAGAACATATTTATGTGTAGTCAGTTATGGGATATTAAATAAAAGGTATTGATGACAAGTTAGTTTAAAAACTGCATTACTCGGAATGTTTACTTGAAATTACTATCATGTAGTATTTTAGGTACGAATAACCACGAATTAAAGCAGCCTTTAAAAAAGCAGCTAAAAACGAACACGGTTTACAGTAAGCAAATCTCGTCCGTGGCATTCAAACAAAGCATGCCCCAAAAAATCTTTGCGTCTTTCATGTAAATGAACAACAGAAATGTGAAATTTTTCGCCAACACACGTCAAAGTAGCTAATCCCAATTTGTAAGCCTATTGTTTGTTAGTGCACCGTTACGTCTAAAGTGTCACAACGATGAAAAAAACACCTTGTAGAGATCCCACACAGTGTTTTTCAAAACATGAATTTTCGGTATTTTTCGTCACGCAGTTAAAAATTCTAAAATTCCACCGAAAACATGGAAAGTGAGCCGCCATGGATAAAATTCTCCTGGCATATATCAAAAGTCGGTGGAAAAAGCGTTGATAGAGTGCTCGAAGGCGACAACTTAACGATGCGTCATTATTTAGTGCGTTTCAACCCAGCGGGTATATTTGGAACAAACTTTCTGAAAAATATATTGCGAAAGTATGAGGATGTCAAATTGTTTTGAAACTTCTTAAGTCCTGCTACAAAGACGGTTACAATAGTACTAGTCTTTAATGAATAGAAAAATGGTACCTAAGTTAGCAAGTAAACGGATAAATTCGTAATAAATAGTTCAATGCACTTCACTCTTTTCGTGAACATAATGATGATTTCCCAAAATAGGAAATAAATTTCCTTATAAATTTTGTAGAGTAAGTTTAAATTTGTACCAGTAATACACAAGAAGTAAAGGGAAAACTTTCTGTATGCATGCTTGACTCGCATTTGATAGAATTTTATTCCAAGTTACGGCAAAGTTGCGAGTTATGTATGAAGATGCCTTTTCACACCAAAACTAAGTTCAAATGCTTTAGCTGTTTTATTCGTTATTTAGTGGCTCATTCCTCTCTTAGTGGGGAAACTTTTTGATATTTACAGCGAATTTATGATGATTACTGTTTTATATCGGTAAGTTATTATAAACGGAATCATTTTGGGAGTTAATTTGGACTTTCAGAAATTGGTTTAGCCAGATTTCCTTTAGCGATTTCTTTTGTAGTTAATATAGACGACAAAAACACTATAATAAAATACTGACATGATAAAGTTAAGGGCCAGCTTCAAAGTTTAGAAATAAGTGCCAAGTAACCTATTTTGCAAGACAGCAAACATATGAAAACAACCGTTAAATTTAACTCATAGATGATGATCTATGAATCTGATACTTAAAAAATGTAATTTGATTTGTGTTACTTACATTAACATATTGAACATCCAAAGGTGGTCGTGAATGGTAGTACAGAAGCAGAAGCACGTCGATGCCCACGCCGCAGATCAGACCGATCTCAATGCCCAAGAACAGACAGCATAGAAAACAGCCCACCAGTGGGATGAGGTCCAGTCCTGAGAGTAGAATTGAATGATATTAAAAACATTAAGTAGAAGTATAAATAATTCACTAACTGTATGAAAAACTGACTGCCTAGTGCCTATGTGATTCGTGCAGTCGTTTATACAACTGCTGATCCCGAGGTTCCATTCCCGGGTCGAGCAACATGCTCTTTTAACTTTATATTGAAATATGCATATTAATAAAATGGCGAAACGTGGGTGTATATCAAACACCTCTGCCTACACATTTGGGTACAACAGACGCCACAGTATTATGTATGTATAACAAATTAATATTAAATCTTATGAGATTATTATATAGTATTGTAGATTCAACATCGAGTTATTTTACTTAAATTGTGAAACTACATCAATTTAAATAAACAGTCCCTGAACTCATTTATTTTGCGCTGAATTGATGTAATGCACAACATGGAATGAGATTAAAGTAAAATGTTTGATGGAATTTTATACAATTTAAATCTAGGTTTTATGTATCGAATTTCCGCGATTTAAAGAATCAATCTAGTACGAAGCTTGTGATGTGATTATTAAATCAAATATTAACATCTTAGAAATAATACCGGAGATGATGTCGGTGTACCGTGCACTCAAGCTTGATCTAGGCAGGTAATTTATTATAACAGGATACAAGGGCGCTGATCGAAAATACGAAGTACGTAATTATGACAGAATGTGAATAGCCGGGCCTGACTGAGCGAGGAGCCTCGCGAGGCAATATCTAGGTCTCTTTTCTTTCAGATCGATATAAGCAAGACCGAGATATTGCCTCGCGAGGCTCCTCGCTCAGTCAGGACCTGGCTATTGGCAAGTAGTAAGGGTACTCATATAAATGAACAACGTGGCAATAAGTTGTCAATAGAGCAAAAATGCGCAGGTCAATATGAACGTATCATCTCGGACAGTCCAAATATTTTTTTTTGGTCAGAAAATTATGCATAGGGAGTACAAAAATTACTACAGTTCGTTCTCTTTTATTTCGCCAAAGTTAAAAAAATAATTAAATACCATTACATTATAATATAGTAAAGTATTTATGGCCAATAGCTCTATAGTTACTTTGTCTCGTAATTCGCAAGGCAATTTATAAAAGTGACCAGTGTTCATAAACATTACTATTGACTGTTTTTATCGCTTACTTAGAAAAAGTCTATCGTAATGATTCTCTCTCGATTACCCTAAAATATCATTAGCGTAAAGTAAACTACTAACATTTTATATTATTTCATTCAGTATAAATTGGAATGGGTCCAAAATTACTGAGTCGAACAAAATGTACAAAATAAATTACCTAAATGATGATGAAAATAGCTCGAAGGAAAGCCTAATAAGAAATAACGAATAACATTCTGATTTTCCATTAGTGCCAGCGGGCTTACGGGCGTTTCTTTTTAAACATAAAATAACTATTTCAGTCATGCCATCAAATTGAATATAGTTTACTAAAGGCTTTTTAGTTAAGTAATAAAATATAATTTTATTCAGTATAGCTAATCTATTTATTCAATTTTACTACCATCTTAGTTTCACTGTTTTATTTTCTATATTTTGTCACTACAGTCCATCTAATATATATCTATAATGTAAACGCATTGTGCTAGACGCGCTTTAATCATGAAAACAAAAAAAAATAACGTCTATTAAGACTATGAAGACAAAACAGTGTTATTATAACAAACATTGCAAAAACAGGATTACAAGAAACCCAAATTTTCCGCAACCAATTTATCTCATAATTCCAACTCCCTTACTAAATACGAGGGCTAATAAACATGCAAAAATATCGTTAACATTGTACATAAGCTTATTCATTTGATGCCACATTTTAATTAAAACGGCGTAAGCCTGAAGGCGTGACAACGAACGTACATCGCTATATTAAAAAGTTCTTTCAGTTTTGACGGGACCTTAATGAACTTAATTTCATCAGTTTCTTAATTTTATACCATCTTCCTAGGCTTTCGTGTTAATGTCTTTATATAAGTTATTCGTTGGGTTCATGTTTATAATTATGAAAATGTAATTTTGATTCGTACTTTCTGATTTGATATAATTATCCTTCCGACAGTGTTACATCACATTTTGGAGTACGGGATAGACATAATACATTAGAAGTTGGCTTTTAGTCTAATTTGATAGGATCTAAACATTAATTTCTATTAAAACACGAATCAATTATCTCCACAATTGACGGGCACAGCACTTCACTTTTTAAGATTCTCTCATTCCAAAAAGTTTTTAAATGTGTGTCATTGCATTATCATTGTTTACAATACATAATAAGAGAGCAACAGTCTCTAGTATCATCACTGAGATAATTCAGAAACACGTGTCGCTTAGTGTCCGTGAAGTGATCACGCTTTTCACCGATAACACAAGCATATTGGGATAGATCATGTGCAAGTCACCGTCACTCAGAAGACGCTGATAAAGAATAATACGTCATAGTTCATTGACCCCAGACAGCTAACATTGAACGTCACAGGTTCAAATATCTGTTAGTCCTATCTGATATGAGTGATAAGGTCATTAAGAGATCCTGAGACAAAGATCACCTTATCTTATGAGACACATTTTCTTTATTTAGAGAAGCAAATATAGATTGTTTGTTTGGTTTATTTTAACATGTAATGTTTAGTATAAAACGTAATTGGTATGATATTTTCCACTTTTTTATAAAAACGACTACCGAAAATAGCATGAGTTATTAGCTATGTCCCTTTGACTAGAATGATTATGATAAATTGAAATCGTTGTCGTAGTAACCTTTTCAAAATATTTATGAACCTGTAGTATCTAATAAGTTGTACTGAAATAAGCAGATAGCAACTTTAGCCACTAGTCTCTTAATTTTATGTTTTTCTTACTATACAGAATAATAATTATGCTTAAGCATGTTTAACTTACGCATAATAATACAATAATAACACAAACTAAACTTTAGCAACTGACGAACTTTGCCTTCCACCGCCGAATGGAATAACATTTTAATCTTTAGTGGGATTACAAGGGGTCGTTTAAGTACCTGGCTGAATACGAAAATGGAATTTAATGGAATACGATAGTAGGTAAATATTTGATTTTCCCCCATCCAAATTATTCCAAGAGTTTTCAAGTTAGCTCAAACCAGTTGTTGTCAAAATTTACTTTTTACCAACTTTAAGGTCATGCTTTTCTGGGTAAAGTAATTTATGAACGCTTTAATAGCTACTTCAAAGGTTAAAATAGATTGAATGACAAAATAAAAAGTAAAATTTTCAACAACAATTTTAAATTAAAAAAATCTTATTATGCGATTCACTGGGTTGCTGTCAATTTGATATGCAACGATGTCAATTTTGAATTATCTTTCTTTTGTCCGCTGAATAAATCAAAGGACCTAACTAGTTTAAGTCTGCCACTTAATTTGAATAGTAATAAAGTTTGTGCATGAAAAGAAAATATTATAACATCAAGTTATCCAATTCAAATAAAATATTAATATTGTTTGTCTTTCTTTGATAATTTAACCTTATTAAGGGCCGTACTCTGATAACTTTATTCGGGGAATAATTTCGACATATTTGACAGTTAGAAGTATAAAGAAACGGCCAATAACATCGAAATATTTCTCAAATAGAATTGTTTAACGATGTAATAATCGACCTTTAGTTACCAAAGAGTATACCGTAGCATAATAGGTAAAGGAAGCGCCAAATAACTTTGTGTACTTGAATATATCTGCAAACCGCACAGAAGAGTGCTGTAGTACTGCACTATTGAACTTGAAGTTATATTGAATTTAACAATTCGTTTTGAATTTAACGTTTCTATGGCATTTGTTAAGATGGCTGATTTTTTATTTTTCTATAAAGTTTGTCGATACCTAGCCGGTTATCACAAGTCTCTTTAGTGATAAAGGATCGCTCCTTTACAGACATAACAACGACGCTATATTCTCTCCGTCACCTGCATTATTGTCCTAAATCTCTTATTTCATTACTTCCTTGCAGCGGCTTGCGGCTACATTCACACACACAAAGTTATTTGGCACGTGTATATAACATCTGAAAGTAAATTCACGAAATAAAACAAACAGATCGTATACTCACTGCTAGTCTTCCACAGTCTCTTGAGAATAGCAATGTCCACCATACACAGGACAGCGCAAACGATGACCGACGCCAGTGCGGAGCGAGGGATGAAGTAGAAATACGGTGTCAATAGTACCAACGTCAATATCACGATTACACCTGGAATATGTACAAGAGAGTTTTAGAATCCAATGTATGAGTAGAAAAAGTAGTTATTTCTTTCATTCTTCTTTCAATCAAAGTGTTCTTTACATTTAAGTTTTAGATTAAGATATCTAGTATAAGGTACAATAGGATTGACATTGTCATTTTTGTACAAAAATGCTGTATATTAATAAAGAATAAAAAAAAAATAAAAAAAAGTGTTCTTTTAGGAGATCACAAAAATTTTAAGTAATACGCATAAAACAAACAAACAAATATTTCAAAAGTCGGCACGAGAAAAAACAATCATACTAGATTTCTCTATCGTTATTCCTAAAGTTTAAAAACAAGCATTTAATTTAAAACAAGTACCGAAACTATACTCCCGTTACATACCGACGAATAGATATTTTCTGAACACAGATACTGGAAAATCGGAACCGTTTATTTTTATTAAGTAACTTAATCAAAGTAAATAAAAGTATAAATTGTCTTGATTTCTGCCGTCATCACGGTTTCGAATTCCAATCCCACATTATTACGGCAAAGATAAATAGTGAATGTCAAACAAATTTCCAATTAATATCCATAAAGCAAATGTATAATTAATATCCACGATTCAGAGTTAGTAAGTGTAAAGGCGCTACACCTGTACAGTCCGCCCAATTAATATGGGAGCTATTCAGAGATTAACACAAACGTTAATTGCGCTGCCATTACTAAGATTACAATCACGGAGATGTGACAATATACGAGAAGTAATGTTTCGTCGCCTCCCTCGGTGTCCTACATACAAATTGCCGCTGAAAATCCTCCTATTAGACTCATTGCCTGCAGTAAAACGCAATGTAATATTACACAAAGGTATTTTTGTTACTATTCGATAATAAACTACAGCAAAAATAGACTTGTTTTTTTGAAAACTCAATAAAAAAACATTAATATAAATAGAAAGAGAATCAGTGTATTACAAACTTGTAATAAGTTTTCTATCAATAGAAAAGTTCTATTGTATCATCGTAACAAAGAAAGGAAACTCTTTTCTCGTAACACGTTTATTAATATTGTGTAGCAGATCTTTTGTACAATAGAACAAACCGAAGATATATAGCACAACAGCAGCGGAAATAAAAATCATAAGTATCGGCATAAATCGCCGAAAAGGTGAGTGCATTCAACACAATGGAGCCACAAATCCACCTGACAGACATATAAAGGGGCCCGATGATATTTCAGACGTATATTTGAAATTGTAAAACCACGGAAACTTGGCTGTGACAGTAAACTACGATGCAAACTTTTAGATTTATGAAGTACCCACTATATAACTCTAGAACGTTGTTGTCGCACATGGCGAAAATGATTTACGTCGCTAGATTTACATTTGTCTTACTTCAAACATCCCATTTCTGTTAAAACTAATCCTTAGATTAAAAGCTGGAGATTTCTCGTGTCTCGAACATGAGACAAGCCACAAATCACAAGCTCTCGTCTGCTTTGGCTTCGACGAAGTTTTGAACGTTGGAATTTATCTGAGCAGCATTGAGCTGATTATAAAATCCTATAAAATCGATATAGTTAGCGAAGTCTATACATCATTTATTAGCCTTGCCGTGGTAATCGTGAATTATTCAAACGATTAGAGAAACATTTACGTTTGTAGTAACTTTGTGCTGCTACAAATAAACCAAGTTGTGGTTTTGTTTTTTGAAATTTTGCAAGTTTAACAATGTTAATGGAATCACAATGTAAGTAGTATTTTTCCTGGTGTTCATTAATAAGATCTTAATAGGTGATTTTTTTTTGGTTTTCTTTATACTGATTTTACTCTATATTCAGTTCCTTATCTTTTCTACAGTAACAATACAAAATCCTCATAACACAAGAAGGTATTTCATGAATGACTACAACATAGTTACAGCCTTGATTAACAATGTAATACAACATTTTAAACGAACTTTGATTTCAACATCTCTTCATTAACGCGATTTTGTGCAGTCGGCGAAAATTGATTTTGTATATAAGGTTAGAGACAGGAATCAGATTTTCATACATAATTTATCGATAGCTAGGCAGTTATCGATAGTCGATAGTTGTACAAAATGGTCCCACCGATCAAGTAAACCGCAAAAAGTCTGTTTTGCCAAAGTTGGGCATTACTCTGATTTTCCAAATAATCCAAGCCGCAATGTTAATGTCGGACTAACAAAACTCTATTGAGATTCAATTGGGGCGAGTAAATATTCATTGGGAAGACCCTGAATAATGTAAAGTCGAAACAGACCAAGTTCCCCGGTTGACATAATGCGACACACGATCTTTGACCTCGGCCAACTGAGAAATGGCGTGGCATTTCGTTTTGTATCTTCATCTAACTTTAATTTTATAACTGTCACAATTTCATTTCTCAAAACTCCATTAAATCTGTTATATTTTGTTCTTTTGTATCTCAAATTTATTACTGTATATAGTTTTGTACATGTAAAACAATATTTTACATTTGACGGAAGTACATATACTCTCATAAAAAGTCTATTTATTTTTTGTTCGTACTCGAATCGATGAGTGCCTGGATTAAAAAGAAATATTTTAAACCAAAAACATAGTTTTAACATCGAGTAAAAATTTATTGCATTTCCTTTCAACTTATTCGTAATTTGCATATCTAAAAGATTGAAAGCATGTTTAACGTCCAAAATATGTAATGCTAATGAATTTCGTATCTATGTTCCAGGTAGCCGAAGTGGTGAAATTTATTGCCGCATATAAACACGCATGAAATAAACCTTTATATTGAATTAAACTGCTTTCACGATTTATATTAGTGGTTTAAGTCGTTCCGCTTTGAAACAAAGCACCATAAAATGTTTTAAAAAACTCTCTTCCATTTAAGAGTGGAAAACGATCGTAAACACTTTTCTTTTTTAGTTTTAATAGCCTCATTAATTTAATATTCTTAAGTGTTTGACAGCTTTAAAAGCAAGTGAAAAGAAACCAATATTTGTTTCAGTTTTTATTATCACTTAGAGTTCCAGTTAAGGAGTTGATTGGCTCGGCGTAGATTCTACACTCAAAGGAAAATGAAGAGAGGCTAGTTAAAGCTCATTATGACGAATTAACTTTTATCTTTGTACTTGTAGGAAATGGAGAGAAAAGTTATTAATAAAGCCTTCCTTTTCTATCTTTCGTAACGAAAGCAAGTCATGATTATCAAGAATAAATTAATTTATAACTTTTTTTTAAGATACGTGTACCCTACACCCTTATTTATTTTAAATCAAGTCTCACTATTTTTCTCATTCTAATAAAAATTGTCTATTCTGCTTATACAAATACTTATTGAATGAATTAGTTACATGTTAAATTGTATTGCATACTCAAAATCAATACAACATGCAATATCAGTTTGCAACTTCAAACAATTTGTGTTGTAGGTGTCAGTACTGAGAAATGGAGACCCAGTACACACTGACTATAACTGCCAGGCTATCAACACCTCAGTTAATCGATTAGACTATGAAATCTAAGACGTGAGCCAAGCCATATCTCTCAAACACTTTCTAACTACAGATGTAGTCTCAAGACAGAAGACAGATGACGTCCCGGAAAAGTTTTGAACTACTTTATTGCACGAAAACAAGTACAGAGCAATTCCCGAGACTTTTAATTTTATTACACTTGAATTCAAACCCATTAATACAACTCAACAATGTTATAACATCAATGCAACTCGGAATTCTTACTTAGTTGTTCTATGTATATAAAACGCATCTCTAAAATGTTTCAAGGAAATGAAAGTTGACTGCTACACTTAAAACTGTCCCGAGGGCCCACCGAACACGGAAGGCCCCTTCACAATGACAAAGTGCCTCAAGCCCCAACAATCGTCAAAACATAATAACGTTAACTGCTAACAAATTGTTACAAAGTAAATTGAAACAAAGAAGTCGTAAATAGCCACGGAGCGAAGAAATAAGACGGATGTCGGGAAACTTTCAGCTGGCGTGGATGAAGGCTTTTGCACAGACAGATATATCCTTATTGATATTATAAGTACGAAGAGTTTGGCTTTCATTGTTGATTGTTGGCGATGAAGCTGCTGAACCAATTTCAATGTTTGGCAGCGAAAACTCCCTTTGTTAAAGTCCCCTTCGCATGTGTCAGGTTCACTGAATAATAAGTCGCGGGAATTTGTTTTGTTTTGTTATTTTATGGCACCCGTTTAGGTGCAGGTAAGTACGCCACTTGGGGGAAGTTGAAATCTCGCTTACTTCTCTAATACAAGGCAATCTAAGAGGTTTTGAATATTTTCACTGAATACATAACAATGGCTCTTATTCACTAAATATTGTTTTTACCTTGTCGATCACATTTATATTTCTCGCGGTGCTCTATCACTATCGACTACCGGCTACGCATTGAAAAATCCTATATGAAAATCTGATCAGCGCCTCTAGCGGGCAACCTAGGGATTATTTTTACAACACATTTTAAACTATTCGTATAAAAAGAATCACGATACATATATCCCGATAGCCAATAATGTGTAGTGTAGCTAAAGTTTGCAACACAAGTATTTCAATACTCCTAAAGTAAACACTAGTTAAATTGAAACGAGCAACTGTAATGTCAGACAAAGATATACACATGACAATCGGAATAGACGGCTTAACATTGAGCCTCGGGGCTGCAGGGCTCTCGTTACTACACTCGCATTGACTGACCGTTCAATGTTTGACATCGCTTGTTCGGTGCAGGAGCCAATTAGCTACGCTTTCCGATGTATTAATGTTGGTGCTGTGGCCTGATTTCTGGTAAGTATTTTGAATAATTCTGTGGTATTATTGATTAAGTTATACGTTTTCGTAGGTAAATTGGAATAGGACAAATATTAACTGTGTGAGCATGAAAATAAAGTAAATTATTAAGTCTTTAAAACATTTTCATTTTCAATGCAATGTTTTTCAATGAAAGCGATCGCAGCTCAGTATGTTTATAATTTTATTCAAAGAGGAAATGGATCTGCCGATGACGGTTTTCCTAATGAATTGTACTATATTGTAAGTATATTATTAGTTTGTATTACGTAAGCAGATTTTATAAAAGTGTTGTGCTGGTTGTGCATTCGAACCACGTATGGGCATGCAATTCACTTAAGTTTTGTATGGGTATTCTCATCCAATTTTCCGGGAAGACCAAATTATTTTTGTTGACCTTATGCAGAAATAATATTGAAGAAATTTTATAGAAACATGGTTTTTGGAGCTAAATATTTACTTTATACCGTAACTAAATTGTGGTCATGACTACGTCCGCCCGAAAAGATTTCCCGTGGTAAAATATCACAATACCTTTGTGTTAATCTAGGTTTTATCTTTTTACCAAATTTCATCAAAATCCACTTAGCAGTTTATGCGAATAGAGAAACAAACTTTCGCATTTGTAACATTAGTAAACGACTCAAAGGCAATTGGCAACAAGAAAATAAGAAAGTGGTTATCAAAACCGTTAATCTTATTACTTAATTCATTTTTATTACATCAACTATTTATCCGCTATAAATACATAATATAAATTATTGCACCACACCTCTAATAAATCTTTGATAACAAAATCCTGTTCAAAAGTGTAACCAAGTACTATTATCTTGATCTCAATGCAATCTTAAATTATCATGAGGAATTTTAAGGAAATTATCGGTTTTGACCTTTAAAATATCTCGGATTTCATTCTTGCAATCTATATTAGGGCAGGTCTCCGGACCATATAATGTATTTTAATGGAAAATTAGCACTTCATTTAACAAAATACGTGCAAAAATATTCTTCTTAGTTGCTTTTAGTTTATGTACCATTTAGGAAAAAGGGTCTGTGGGTCAAGTAAATTAATAACATTTTTTAAACGAGTAAACATTATCTAATTGATTAACGATATTTTGATTTCCGTTTATAAATATCAGAAAAAAACAATTTTAGTAGAAGATTATACTTCTCTCTTTTAAATCTTGTTAAAGCGCACTCTAAAAAACGTAATCACCTAGAAATTCTCAGTGCCGTTTAATAAAAATAAATCATGTTCCCAGTACCGTATAAATCAACCACATAAATAAACCAGCTTAATTATTACACGAATAGCCAATAATCCCAGCGGGTGTTATAAAATATGGTAGCGTCGAACACGTATATCCTTTCACACAGTCTTATCTCTCACGAAATTCTATTTGAGTAATATGCTAGTGTAACAAATACCACATTTAGCCAATTTCTACGATCTAAGTAAATACCCGTGTAGAATCCGGCGGCTGGCGTCCTGACTCCTGAAGCCTCGCTTACAGCGCTGCGGCTGAAGGAGCCGTTCACTGGCATCGACCTGAAGAAAGCGCTGACTACGTTGCAAGCTCCGAGTGCCACAATCTCTTGAGTCGCGTCCAACGTTTTCCCTTTAGCTGAAATATTATCGAGTTATCAACTTTGTTAAACCATTGGGATTTGTTTTAATGGTCTCACCATTGTGTCACTGTATATTACTGTAATGGATTGTTATAGTTGCACTGTGAATTGTAACAGTGTACGCAAATTGTTATGTATA
Source organism: Anticarsia gemmatalis (assembly GCF_050436995.1). NCBI lineage: Eukaryota > Metazoa > Arthropoda > Insecta > Lepidoptera > Erebidae > Anticarsia > Anticarsia gemmatalis. The sequence goes on from NC_134752.1 coordinate 8,504,309, forward strand.
CATTTTATAATGAAGCAATGTCTCAGTCTCGTTGAAATTGCTATTGTATTTTCAGAACAAAATCGTGACAAAACGTTGCTCAGTAATAGTTTTAGGGACACGACACAGCGTGCTTCTTTTATGTTAAAACTGCAAGAAAATAACATTCACAAAGATAGTATGATTATATGTATTAAAATGTAAATTTTTCATAATCAATTTTTTCACAAGTTGGATGAAAAATCTTTGCATATAGTTTATGTAATGCGTTACTAAGGCTTAATAAATAATCATTAATCTTAATCACTTATCGCGTATAGTTTAAAGAATATTTCCACAAGTCCTAAATATAATCCGATTATTATAGTTATTTCAATAACAACAAATAATAACTTATCTTTATAAAGATATACTAATTTTGTTTTGATCGCTTCGATCTTATCTTAGACTAGTGGGGCGACACACCTTCGAGAAAGGCTGCCTTCAAATATATCCATCATATGCGTCAAACTATTTGAATATATTTTATCTACGTTATAAACTAAGATGTAGACAGAGGTGTATGAATTATACCCATGTTTCGCCATCATCAATGTTAGTCCCACGTAATAAGGGTCTAGCCTATTACCATATACCGGTCTACTATTGAGTTAGCAAACTCCGGGCTACTATTGACAAATATTCTAATATAAATTAGAAAAGACCAACCCTTTACTTTGCCCGACTCGGGAATTAAACGCAAGATCTCATGATCAGTGCCTCGATTCTCTACTACTATCGACTACCGACAACCGAACTGTCATCGAGAAATTTTGTATGAAAATCTGATCAGCGCCTCTGACGGGTGTCGTAGGAAACATTTTGGCAGTACATTCTAAATGTCAAAATTTCGATAGCTAGCCGGTTGTCGGTAGTCGATAGTGGTCGAGAATCGAGGTACAGCAGTCGGTTTAACTCCCGACCAAAACAACGACAGTCATGTTTTATTTTATTTAAAAGACGATTATAACTTCAAATAAAAGTAATGTATAAATTGCAAATATAAAATGTTTCTAAAGGCGAAAGGTCTAACGATCTGAAAAGAACCAAACTTTCAAACTTGGACGTAAGTTGCTAAACAAATTTGCAGAGTTTATTTAAGGCTCACTTGCTGAATAGTTCTAGGGCTTACAACATTTATCTACACTATCTAAAATGATCTAAACGTTTAAAGAAATAAATCCAGCAAAAGTTAATAGTATCAGCCGTGTTAAATTGATGTTGAGACTACTTTAAAGTTTTAAGCGACTCTCGACTTTTCTTGCGCTTACAATTTTTCTGTTACTCTCAGTTGTATGCCATTGGATCTACTTTGATATAAAAAGTACGCACAAATTTGAATTAATTCAAAAGTTTTCCACGTCAATTGAAAATAATGTTTTAGCGACTATTTTTTAAAGTTACAAATCGATCGAGAAAACATTTTAACTTGCTCTCGCCAAAAAAAAAACTACACGTATTTTCATGTGCCTAGTACCAGATTTATACCACATACAATGGTACTCACGTTTTAAAACAGCTTACCACAAAATATTAGCCCACTTGTTCAAATAACTTAAACAAATGTAGCACTTCGAGGTGTCAAAGTCTACAGAAATAACGAGCCTAATAGGGCAGGACAAAAATTAGTAGATACTTAATATCAAAACAGTATAATTATTATCTGACCAAGATTCAAGGCTACACCCGATTTCTATGTGAAGAAGCACACTCAGTGTCAAAATTCACACTGACACATATATTCAAAATCTTTTTTAGTAATAAATAGTGAAATCACTATTGTATTTTAGTTTCAAAAATAAATAAACTTTAAAGTAATATTAATCACTGTTTGTTGAATAATAGTATTAATTCAATTGACTTTTTCGCACGTAAAAACGATTGAAAATGTGACAATGTAAAGTTACGTTTATAACGCTGACTATACGTAAGTCAGGATGAAAGCAGATAGCCTTTAACTTTTGTTTTAGATCGTTTTATTAGAAGTAAAGTACTTTGATTTTAGAACATACAAGGGTAATTATATCATAATGTTAAATTAATTAACAGTTATCATCCTTCGCCGTATACATGTGAGGCCTCGCTGTTCTAATTCTAAGAATGGCGTACCCCAAAAGCCCGTTTGTAAACTATTTAAATGTTATCATTAAATTGTTAAAATAGTAACTACCATAAAACATAATTATATTGAAAATTGTGGTGTAAAAAACTAAATTTATATTAAGTCCCGTGTTCTCGATTCCCTTCTGAGGTAAAGTGATACTGGAATTTTCTAATTTATATTAGAATATTTGTGAATATCAACCCGTAATTTGGTAACGTGAACGGTTTGTTGCAATAGGCTCGCCCCCTATTATATGAGACTAACATAATAATGTCGGTGTGTTTCAAACACCTCTGTCTATACCTTGTGTATAACAGACGTGATGTTATATATTATGTACTATATCACTCACAATAAAAAGTAAAGCGTCACTGAATAAACAAGTTTGCATATATTTTTACTTGTCCATCGGAATTGCGTGGATTTTTGTATAAATTTTATATCGACATCGGCTTTATTGACGTGAATCGACATCTCTGCTTTTTGTATCAGTGAACACATAAGTCTTTATTGAATTCATATTTATACATGAAGAGTTTCGACTGAAATTGTTTTATGTTTAAATGTGGTCACTGGTTTTCATTAAAACCATTATTTGTTTTATAGTCCTCCCGACGCTACCATTACGTCGGGAGGTCGTGGGTTCGATTTCCACACGGAAAAATAATTAATGCGATCCACAAATAAATGTTTGTAGAAGTCCTCGCGGCACAAGAGAAATGATTAGTGCGAAAGTTGTCTTTAAAAAAAAACCTTGTTAGGATTAATAAGTTAGAGAGAAAAAAGTATTTATTTACGTCAAGGATGTAATTATCGAGTGAAAGATTAGTTCCTAGAATAGTTGATTATCTCGTAATAGGTTCTTGCGATCACTACCTTATATCCTTATAGGTCAACGATAGCTAACAGTATAACGGTCAGTTTCTTCATTCATGTCTAAAGTAGCAGCTAAAGCCTAAATTGACTTTTATTTGACATTTATATCAATTCGTCAAGAAACAAATTTTTATTTGACTTTAATTTACCCCTATACTTTGGCTGTTAGGTACTTTTGATGAAGAAACTGGCAGTTATGGATATTACTTATTCTTTTAAGTATTATAACTCTTGAAATGTAAACTATCGCAGACTTGTTTTCTCATTTTAAGATAACTAATATAGCCTTTAGCATAATGTTATTGTATAAAAATGACTTATGGCCTTATTTAACAGTCAAACATATTCGAATGTGTGAGCAACGTACGCATAACATACAAAATAACAAACGATTCAAAGATTAATTTTAGTTTGAACGCTTCCTACTTTAAGCCAGCGTATAGAACTATGAATAAAAATAAATATTTAGGAGTGTATTGGCGTGGGAAATTGGAATGTCCAGGTGACAATGAAAGCGCAACGAAGCGAATAAATGTACGAGGCTATAGAACAACAAATATTTTGTATAGAATAGAACGAGATGGCACTGCGATTTAATTATTATCTTACGATACGAGGAAAGATGAAAATGTTGTACTGTTAACATGTTCGTGGATTTGCGCTATCATTGTATTTTTTCAGAAAACTGAACAATTTAAATAAGCCCGGAAAAGCATTTCAATGTCTTTTCGTTTTGCTTTACCGGTTAGAAAAATAGCTATCTTTTCATTTTTTTAAGTTGCCATCTTGTCTCAAATTCTTAGAAAAGAGTTAACACAAAGCTCCAAAAAAACAATATGAAACCAGGGAAAAAGATTATTAATCGAATTATAAAAACATTTCTCGGCAATTATTGCTGTTATATCCCTGTTCAATGCAGACAAGGAGATGACAACACCTAATCTATCCCAAACTCAATTAAGTAAATCACGTAGTATATTCAATGATTCCAATATACATTGGCCATCAGCGAAATTAATGCACTACGTACATTGTCATGGATTACCATCGTGCCAGTTATAAGCTAATGAATAAATTAAATTCAGTTAGCCAGTGCACGGGTAACAAGTTACAACCATCACGGGCTCTGCCAATTTGGCATGCAAAGTTATTACACAAACAAAACTGTACAATATAAACTGCAGTATACGAGTACATATTAATGTAATAATATGACTGCCTCTGCGGCGCGATCGATCGGTTCGAATCCTAGGTAGGCCAAAAAGACCTTTCTGTTATTTTCTGTCAAGAATTTCTTAGAGATTGCCCAGAGTTAGGAAGTTGAGGTGCTCTCTGATGCACGGAGGTTAGACCTCCGTGCATCAGAGAGCACGTAAAACCGTCGGTCCTGCGCCTGAACTCTCACTGGTCGTGTCGGTTATCGTCCCACCGGGCTATGAGAGTGAACGAATAGAGAGTGTACCTGTGTATTGTGCACACACTTGGACACAATAAACAAAGTCCTGCACCGATGGCCAGTTTCAATGAAACTGACAGCCGTAGCCGGATCTGCAGGGACATTATTAATGTAATAATTATTTTAATAAATGCTAAAATACAATGAAAGTATTGTAACAAAGGCTGACAGTGTATATCAAAACTGATTTACAGTGACAATGAAAACAATTGTGATGAACGTGAGTATGGCTGTGCATTAATACCTGGAATAATATAATGTATGATACCAATGTTTTTTTAGGCTTCCTGTATTCATTATGTGATTCCGCACTCATAAGTTAAAACAAAGTTTGATTATTGAAACCCTTTTAACTGGTAATTTCGATAATTTTACTGTTAACTATTAGTTTCTTGCACTTATGTCACTCTATAGAAATGTTGTCTCACTAACGTAAATAGTTAAACCGTATTTTGTCACTTTCAATCAATTTTGAAACTGTAAATATTATGTAATTGAAAAAGACAAATACTGATTAACTAATTAGACCTTACACGACGTTTATAAATAAGACAGTCCATACCGAAAAATAATTGTAAAAGATTACTGCTAATGAATTGATTGTTATTTTCAATTGCTCAACTAAAGACTGAGACATTGTTGATGAAAAATATATAACTAATATACATAATGTATTTATAACTTGTGTAAAACTTACCAAAAGCCTTAGCAATGGCGACGTTACCGAGGATAGCTACCATTGGTACGACTATCAGACCAGTGCCAAGGTACGAGAACATTTCACCCGCGGTGTACTCTTTATCACCAACCACAGTTTCAAACGCTGGCGGGCGAGGAGTCGGTAGACCGGGAGTTATGTCACCTGAGAAAACAATTATCAAATCAATAACATATTATTAAAATTATGTTAACCATATATTGACAAAAAAGATTATTTAACTTGATTTGAAAGAGTAATGACTTGAAATAAGATATTTGCTTTACAGATTATTTAAAAAATGAGAATAATACCCTACATGAGTTTTTTTTAACAATAGTCGAAGATAACTTGAAATACGATTCATATTATTCCGCTTAAAATTAAGTGTAATATACGTCATTTTCCAGTTCTATATTTATTTTCGTTACTATTGCAATTCTGTTTATTAACATATAACTTTAAAAAGAATCACAAAACCTCTGACGTATATTCGAAATAAAAATACGTAAAACAATCATACTCTATGTAATAATGCAATCCCTACATTATTTCTGTACTTCAAGGCTAGCGGGTGCAAACAGTAGAAAAAGACAAATATAACTAAATAAAGAGTCCTGTATCTTTGTCGATTAATCGCAAAACTAGGTCTGACGACAATCGCTGAACGTTATACGTCTGAAGGCCAAGGTTGTAAAGGCACTGGCCGCATCGAACACGCAAACTTCAACAAGTAATGAGAGCAAAATATTACGATAAAGAATTAAAAATAAATGTATTGAATACGACTTCATTCCCAATGTTGGGTTTATTCTCCACCTTATCCCAACATCTATACTAATATTATAAAGCTGAAGAGTTTGTTTGTTTGTTTGAACGCGCTAATCTCAGGAACTACTGGTTCGATTTGAAAAATTCTTTCAGTGTTAGATAGCTCATTTATCGAGGAAAGCCATGGGCTATTGACGCTACGACCTACGACAGTAAAAAATATTACAAAAACGGGGAAAATTGTAACCCATTCTCTCTTATGCGACGCAAGGTAAGTTGCGCGAGTCAGCTAGTCGGGAATAAAGTCGGCTTTGATACACATAATATTGTGGAATTAATAAAATTACGAATCCCGATACGCGCTAATTTTAATAAATTCCGTTGCCGGTTTGCCTAGTAACAAAAAAGTAATGGATCTAACAACTTAAATTGATTTTAAACATTACTGTCCAGTTCTACTCAAAGGTATTTTCCAGGAATTTGGTAGGGGCTAGGCCCTGTGTTAAACTCAAAAATCTTAACCATTTAATAACGCCAAACCATAAAAGCCAAAGGAGGGTAGGCGAATGTAAACCAACCGTTGCTAGGCATAAATCATGTACCAAATAAAATGATATATGCTGCTGTTTAGATTTTGAGAAATCAAAACTTCTTTTGTCCTCCAAGTTAGGTACCTACTTCTGTAGCTCGATTCTCTACTGGTATCGACTACCGCCAACCGGCTTGTCATCGAGAAATTTTGTATGAAAATTTGATCAGCGCCTCTTATGGGCGTCGTAGGAACTATTATGGCAGTACATTTGAACTGTCAAACTTCCGATTCTCGATAGTACCGACTGTAGAGAATCGCGCTACTGGTTTTTGTATTTTGTTCCATTCTCAATATTATAATTTATCCTAGGCATTTATAGTTTTCTGCCTCTATAGCGCGTCGGTAATGTATATAACTCTTACGCAGGGGTCTCGGATTCGAATCTAAAATTATTCCTGAGTTTTTCTGGCCAGAAATCCTCAGAAACAGTCATTCGAAGATGACAAGTTAAGGTCACAACCGGTGCCTCGTAGAAAGAGAGTAGATACTACGGATTTTTTTATTTTTGTTCGTTGTCTAGTATTATTAAATTATTTTGTTGTAATTTATTGTGTTAAATAATTATTTCATCCTTATTGTAGTAATCATAATCATTGTTACTGATCATCGTCATCATTGAGAAATGATTTAATGTTTTATTTTGACCTTACAAATTTTTATCGCAAACTTATTTAATTTAAACTCAGCTAAAATATAAAAGAAGCCTATATAAACGAAATAATAAAAAAAGGGGTCTGCTTTTTCGAAATCTTTTGGACAGATTGAACAGTACATAGCACCTTTCTATACGAAATATGATTCCTATTTGGCCACGTTTAAACCTACCACCATTTTTGCCCACCGGCGATAGTGATATGATGTGATTTCGTAAAGAAACAGCTTCTTATAGATTAAAGTAATAGTTATCCGTTGAGTCAGGCACTTCTGTAAGCATTAGAAATCTGTGCGATATTGTCGGAAGGTCACTGCTAATAGTTTCGTAACTGAGGAACTAAGTTAACTTCACAATAGAAGTGTTTAATAGATATTGTTGAGTACATATCCCAATACAATTTATCCTTTGTTATCATGCAATCGCTATGAACCGATATCGTGATGCGGAATCAATTAGCTTTTAAGTAAAGATAATTTCTTTGTTGCGGCGCCGATTATGAGATCGACGATAAAATTGCATTGATTAGTTTTTATAAAGACCACACAGTCACTTGTTACTATCTTGTTATCTGATTATTTATCAAAAATATTTTGAGTATTATTGGGGGGTATTATCCTTGTATTATACCTACTAGCGTCCGCGTGGTACTCATTTTTACCGTTTTTACAACACTTTTCATTGCTGCTTCCCTCCTATTAGTCATAGGGTATTGTTATATAACCTCCAGCTTTTTCGGATAAATAGATTATTCACCCAAAAATATTGTTTTCGATTCGAACCAGTAGTTTCAGAGATTAACGCATTCAGACAAAGAAACAACCAACTCTTTAGCTTCCTAATATTAGTTCAGACAGTTTTAAATTTCATAACATTTCGAGTAAATTGTGCTTTGAGTCGTACATACCAGTGAGAAGGAAGGGATCTTCAATGTCATTATACATAAGGAACGCCGTCAGAGTAGCTAAGACCACGACCACGGCATTCCTAGACACGCCGATGAACCACAGCATCTTCGCCTTGACCGCCGCACTACGTTTGCCCTTCTCGTCTTGAGCTTGTTTTACTGGAACGTCTTTTAATGCCTGCAATAATAGTTCAGTATTAGAAATCATTGTCACTTGTGCTAACGGTGAAGGAAATATCGTGATGAAACCTTGTATGCCTAAAAATTTGTTAATACTTTTATGAGGGCATGCAAAGTCCCCAACCCGCACTTAGCTAGTGTGGTGGACTCAAGGTCTAAACCCTTTTCTTGTTAGAGAAGGAGACCCTTGCCAATCAGTGGGACAGATACTGGTTTAAAAAAAATATGTACCATGTTATTCAAATAGTTTATTATAACAAAAAGTATATTTCTGTTATTATAATAAACTTTATTTAAATAGTAATATCAAATACTTCGAAGACAATGAAATATAGTTATCTTGTTATTTTAATAGCACGCGTAATAGACATTGTTCAGGAATGAAAAATATAAGCCTTTTAAAAATAAACCGTGCCTGAATAACGAGTACGAGGAAGAACCACTTCGCAAATTAAACTTTTGATATTCTCCAATACAATATTCTGAAAGTATTTAAAATAATAGAGCCGGGACCTCAAGTTTCGAACTCTTGACCTCTAAAACAATAAGCTACCGAAACAATCCTCAAGTCAGCTTTATACCTTCTTATTATTTGCTACAAATTAATACAAAATAACAATGGCAATTTCTACCGTTTCACATTTCATTCATTATTTTATATACTATATTCATATGTAAAATGACAATTCTCAAATTACTTCTGCACTTAGAGACGTAAAGCAGGAAATTGAATACATTTCCATAATTACATTCAGAGAGTGTTTGGATTAAGGAATAGGAAGACAAGTACGAATAATTTTACTGTCTTTACAACCATCGCAATGATTTGTACGATTCAAATTAGTATTCATTGTTAAAATTATATTTTAGAGCAAAATTTTACTGCCTGCCATTACAATCATTACTTAATAGAACAATAGTATCAATATTACGTAATTTGACAGTGTTTCCAACCTAATCTCTTGCCTACTAGGTGCTCATTTAATTTGAACACACAACACAGCCATATCATGTAATCTCTCACTCTCGATTACAACAAGGATCATCTCAATATTATTAAGCTGGAATTCATCGCAAACTGTAGCGAGAGATTACTATAGAGTAATCTTTGGCAGCTGTGAAAATTAGTTCCAAAGTAAACTTTAGTACATCGGTCGGAGCATGTCTAAAGTAAATTATGTATTAATCTGAGCCGATAGAAGATTTTGACTGGGTACGCAAGTTATACTAATAGAGTTCTTGAATAAATTATGTTAGGATTTGACTTTGATTTGAATAGCTACGGTTAATTGATTATTTATTAACAACCCTCCGAATAATGCGAAGTGAATTATGATAAAACTTACTCCCCTACAATCTTAATAGGGTTTGAATAGTTTCGCTCTTGTTAATAGCTCGACTTACACAAGTAAGTGCTAAGCTTTATGAGATTTAATGAACATTTGTTCTAGGTTCAGGGATAATAATTTTCTCTGCCGCTTAAATGATGGTTTTAATGCCTGCCCGGATGGCTTGTATATCCTTTTATTAGATTCATTCATTGCATTCAAGGGTGTGCTTAAATATAATTGTATTAGAAAGGAATAAAGTCTTTCCGCGTAGTCGCGTTTATTGAAGTGTTAGAATTAGTGTAAAAGCGCGATTAATGAAGAAGGTTTAGAAGATCGTCCTAAGTTTTAAATCAGTAAGACGTCCGTATCTAGCAGCTAAAATATAATATTTCTGTTTATATCTTACTTTTATACACCTATTTGCTACTTCTTGTCCTGTTACCTGATCATGGCATATTTTTAAAATCTATTTTTATATCAACCAGTTGGTCAACTTTTCCGAAATATATACGGGTTATATTTTTGGACCAGCTACAGAATATGTAAGTATACATGAGATATTTTTGTCGGTATGACTTGCGAATATTTTGAACTAATTTGTATAATTTCCAAAACCAATCACATACGGAACAGTAGACCGTAACAAGAAAAGCTACATTATAAATCACATCAGAACAACCAGTTTCAAAATGGAGATATTTTAATTAAAGTTAGGCAAACATTAAGAAAATTGCTAAGTCATTCAGCAACAAAGACTTATCAAGTGCAAGTTAAATAAGTTCTGCCTCGTTGGTTTGTAGTCATAGTCGAATGGTCCCGGAATTGTTCCCAAGGTCACGGAAACCGTTTAAGGGTACTCTTGAGAAGGTGATTCTTGAGAAAAGTGGATTTGCTAAGCCTGTTCTATAATAACAATAACATTTTTTGTCTATATCTATTGCGTAGCGCGATTCCCTACAGTGGTATTGTTGAATAACGTTTCACATTATCTTAAAAGTACATAAATAAGGAGCGCTAAGAAGGCTGATAAGTTTGCATGGAAAATTTGTCAATACAAGGAAAAGAAGATTGTCCCTGAGCTTACTTCTTCTTTTCTATATAAAGGAAAGAAAACTCATTTAAATGCCGGACTCCATGTTGTCTGTCGTCTTGCGGCTGAGTGAACTCTTCTATAAAATAACTAGCTATGTCGTAACAACTTATAGATTAACTACATGTTCGCACGAACTTGAAGTAAGTTTTGTAATATCCAGACAATGCGATGAAGATATGTGTTCGCGTATAATCAAGAATCTGCCGCGTATAACTAACTCAATCAGAATAATCAAGTCACTCCCGCTTCAACGAACGTAGCGTCGTCCTTCCGTTGCGGTTGAGGCGTATAACCTCAAACATACCTCTCTATAAACTATAGAGCATACGAGTACAGGAAGGCAGTAACAAATGCAATCAGTTTGTTATTTTACAGTTGCAGTTCTTAAATCGATCTACAAATAGTAGGACGGGTTTTTTCATACATACAAGAAGAAACATCCCCGAAGATTTATCCCCGGTTTCTGAGTACGCGTACGAGTCCGGTACGCGTTTTTTTATAAGAGTTTGAAAGTTATTGAATACATAAACTACCGCTAAATGTGCCTCATAAACCGGGCATAAGTGGTGTTGTGAGTTTCTTAATATCCGACTGTTCCCTGAGATCACAACAAGAGGAAAATTATTTTGATAGACGTTGAACTGCCTGCTAAAATCGTATAGAAGTGGTTTTCAGAAGAATAATTGATACAGCACTCATTACATTTAAAATTATACATTCGTTAATCTATATATTTTTACTACAAAATCTTCTATACGTTTTGTGTGGTATTCTGTAACCTAAATCTATTCATCCCTTGATCAATGCATATGATAATATATTAGAATACGTGGGATATGTGCCGAGACAATCAGACTTTGTATTTACTTTGTAACGTAGTTTGGCAAGTTGCGGGTTTGGCGGTCGCTCACCACACGACGTGTCTCGTTGAATTATACACTAACATTACCAAATAAACTATCTACTAAGTGACTGTGCAATGTCTTATTGTGTTGCTAATTGAAACGTATTGATAGGTACGACATAAATTGAGTATAGTTTCTATTTAAAGACAAGTCATGGACTACATAATAAAAAAGGTTTATTGGCTAATAAAATATCGAAGTTACTAACTAAAGAATAACATAATTTCATCTACATTAAATAAAGTGAAGTAATTTAGTATCTATGTAATATTCTATACTAGCTGGCTATACCGGAGTAACTTCGCTTGCGTCACATAAGAGAGAATGGGTCATAATTTTCACAATTTTGTAATATTTTTTACTGGTACTCTGCTCCTATTGGTCGCAGCGTGATGATATGTAGCCTATAGCCTTCCTCGATTAATAAACTATCCAACAACAAAATAAATCTTCAATTCGCACTAGTAGCTCCTGAGACTAGCGCGATTAAACAAACAAACTAACTCTACAATTTCATAATATTAGTATACGAATAGATTATCATTATCATTAACTAGCGAAAATTTTATCGCATTTTTTCAGACTTTTATATTTTGTTTTTATACTTTGAAGAACACTAAAATAATTTGATGCACATAAGTTAAGTTTCTCAATTTACCGAAGTAGTTTGTAAACATAAATTTTCTTTTATTTGCGTAAATCTAAATAGCAAACTACAATATAAAAGAACTTGCAGAAAGATGTTCTATTCCATTTTATAATTAATGAGAAGCTAAGCATTAGGATAATTGACACCTAAACCAAATTGTATGCTTCAGGTTGTTGAGAATGAGGATTCTCAGAAACATGTTGTTCCGTGATAGAGAGCCCATTGTTACGTACAACGTAATTTTCAATGTTTGAGAGCCTCCAGCAGTACCAGACTTATGAGTGGAAAACTGTATATTTAAGCGAAATAATAAATGGAAATTCAGTCTAGATTTCCATCTTGTTAGGGTAAAATCGGCCTCGTAAATATGCCTAGAGATTATACAAGCACAATATTTACTTAGGCGTTCACATACGTTAGGTTTCGGATTACAACAACCAAAATATTTGTTCTACTATTAAAATTCCCACAGGTTGAGAGCAGTTAAGTAAGTTTTCCCAGTAAATTATAATCATTGCCGAACCATTAGGAGTAATAAAAAAGCCATTAAAAGCATTACGTCGATTAATCGTTGAGTATTGAACTGAAAAACAGATAAACTACGCTAAATGGTGTTATTGTGATAGACGATGGCCCTGTTGCTTATCACTGATAATCACAGACAAAAAATCATAATACGATCAATACTTATTATAGACTTAGATAATATAGATAGTAGATACGATCTTCCGAAAGTCACTAGAAATAGGTTAGAAAATAGTATCGTTAGTCTGTTTAATTATACCGCGAATTCCAAACGCTTCCGGTCCAAATACTTTCAAACTTCAGCAACTAATATTTGGCTGAACTGCTGAACATTTACCCCATACCAACACGCCCGCATGAAACTGTAACAAAACAATAGTTACCTGCATTCCCATCAGTACGATGCAACAACACAAACTGAGTAGCGTGTCGGCTATCCGAGTTTCTCTTATGTGTTGGAACAGGCCCTGCCATGTCGCTATGAAAGTGTCAGCATTGAACTTCAAGCCGAGCAATCCTTTGATCTGTGACGACGCGATCGTGATGGCTGCGGCCGATGTGAAGCCTGATACGACAGGTAGAGACACAAATTCTACCAGGAAACCTACGAACAAAAGAAAAAGAATTTACTATTCTTTGTTAATGCCTTTAAATTAATACTGATGGAGTAAAAATAAATAAAGTTTACGCGTAGAAACATACTTTTCCTTTTACAAATAAACTGAGAAAAGTTGACTAATTTAAATCGCATTTAAATGAAGTTATACCCACTTTTAGTTATTAACTGATAAACGTGACGTCACGTGACTTCTCTGCTAATTGCATTACCCGTTTTTTTTAGGTAAATATGAAAAGAGTGCTTCGCTTATTTATTCAATATTTTAGCAAAAAATCATACATCATGAAAACACATCTCAGTCAATTACATTTCCTAGTAAACCGAAACACAAATCTTACCAAGTTGTGCGACACCGGCCACCAATTGCACTATCCCTGCCATGAAACAGAGGAGTACAGCAAAATCGGCATTAGTTCCATTTGTGTACGTGAACGTTAGGAGAGAGAGCAGCGCCGAAGGTCCTATGTTCACCTGAGGACATGTGCCCATGACAGCGTACACGAAGCCCCCCATGAACGACGCGTACAGGCCATACTGCAACATACATAATAGATTAGATTATCGCCAAACAACGTCATTCCGACTGTAGAGTTTATATTTGATTAGGACATAATAGAATTAAGAAAAGTTCGCGTTTCCTACAATACTTTCTATCGATATCTTTATTTCTGCAGGTATACATATAAAATAGGAAAGATGACTACCAGTCCAACCAGCTACTCTATATGAAAAGTGAAAAACACATTGTAATATAGAAATACAGCATTGTGACGTAATAATTTCGGGATCAAATTAGTACAAATGTCACGATTCTTTACGATGAATTGACATAGCTTGAGCGTTTTGGATGAATCTTTTACGAGTACAAGTTTAACCCTTTTTATTTAATCCAGTCAACTACCCTATTAATCATCACTGTACTCGCTCATTGAATTCTTTGTAAAAATCTTGGACTGTTAAATATCCTTTAGCGCAATTCTGTACAGTCAGTACTGTCGAGTATCGAGAGACATTTAAAATGTACTTCTAAAATAGTTCTTTCGGAGCCCTGTAGAGGCGCTAAACAGATTTTCGTGTAAAATTTCTCAATAGCTAGCCGGTTGTCGGTAGTCAATCAATAGTAGTAGAAAATCGAGCTGCTTACCATCTTCTAATAGTGTAACCAACAATTTTTTTACAATTTCCTCATGACCACTAACTTTTTCTGACAGCCTCGGTCATATTTACAAATCAATTTAACTTGTCATTAAAGGACGCTGTTCATCATTAATCTAAGTAATTATTGTGATTTAAGGAAAATTCAAATAGAAGGAAAGTATTATAATCACCTCAAAAGTAATTAATCTTTTTTCTTGATCTTTTTTTTCGACGATAATTAAAATGACACTTTGCCATCCGATATTATTGTTATATAACGTAATTTCACGTTAATTGATGCTAAATGCGATCAGAGTTAAATGTTATTTTTAGTACCAAAGGATTATATCTGGGAAATCTTAGAAAAAAGTGTTGACATCATATGCTTATTTTCTACTTTATTATGGAATCAAAACTCCAAACGTTACAAAGAAAATATTTAAGTAAGATATTTCTTACATTCTAAACATTATATTTTAGAGGCCCCGGCCCTGTTTTCTGAAAAATAATTTCGAAATCTCGGCAAAACCGGGGCGGGCGGCTGGTAACAAGAAATCTCTTCTATATAACGAGCGAGTAACTCTTCAACAGCTGTTGATTACTCATAAAATGCGTTTCCAAAAACCACCATAGGATATCAGAAATAGAATGAATGAGTCAAAAATTTACCAGAGATCATGAATCAATTATGACTATTTTAGAAGAATAATACGTGCACTGTTATGTTAGAATAACTGAAGCTAATGAGCGAATATTAGTTTAACTAAAATAATAGAGTTGTGCGAAAATGTTGAGTAAACTGACACAATGAGGTGTGTCTTAGAATTATTTTGTTTGAGAATGAATAATGTTGACGAATTATGTTTCCTTTGTTTGAAACTGTAAACATATGTTACTAAGTATTATGATTCACTTGAGTTCTTTTACATTAAAAATAACTCTTAGACATAAAATACTTGAGATAATTATAAAAATGCAAATAGTAAGATGTTTGAATATCTTACTCATCTTAAGTAAAACTGTGGTTGAAATTGGACAAAAATGAGTTCCTAGGCATCAACTTTTGCCGGCCAAACCTTCTCTACTGTAATGGGCCGAACAGTTCAGTGTGATTTCTCGGCAAATTTTCCCGCAATACAACCATGAGATACAACCGACTACCTCCGTGGTACAGTGGTTTAGGTCGTTACGCCGCTACCATAGCGTCGGAAGGTCGTGGATTCGATTCCCACATGGATTCGATCCCATATTCACAAATAATTTTTTCGGATCTGGTTGTACTTTGTGTACATTGTTTGTATGTTTGTAAAAGTCCCCGTGACACAAGAGACATTTTTAGTGCGGGGGTTGTTTTTTAATAAAAATAAAAGAGATTGATTCGTAAATGAGTAATGAAGACGACTAAAGTACATAGGAATAAATCAGTAAATCTTCACCTCTGTCAAATAATCCGCATATTTTTTATGCGAAAAACAGCTGTAATCATATAAAACTTGAATAACACCGTGTTTCTAACCTTGTAGTGAAGTAACCAGATACTTATTTCACGTGGAGCGGTAATTAATCTCTGAAATGTACTGAAGATTACTTCAGGGAATTCAGCAGCCCTGGCAATGGGTTTCATACAAGCGGTAATAACAAAACTTTTGCATTAGCACCAGGTAATTATAACGTACATAAATATAAAAGTTTTAAAATATTTATTCATTTACGCTTTCTGCAAAAACAAATCATGTTCATACATAAAGTACGTAAAGTTAATTTTTAATCTAAACCAGTATGACACGATTCGCAAATTAACTTATCAAAATAACTTCTCAGAAAATAGTTTGTTCCCGACAAAAATGATACTAAACTCCTTTCATAATTATGATAGTGGTGTGCGCCATATTTTTACAAAGAATGTGGCAACTTTCCTTAAGATATGAACGCTGGCAATGAAGCCACAACTTTGAAATTTAAATATTAATATCTACTAGCACCCGTGCCTTGTGCATGTATAATTTAAAGATTAAGACACCACCTGCATGTCTAACTTAGAATATGTCACATAAACCAACACTAATTTCCAGTATTTTCTTCTATCCGAATCTTCTGAATTATTTTTTCTATGCGACGTCGTCGCTTATTTACTCATTAATTTAAAATCACAAAGTTTTTATTAATACTTCTTTCATAACTTTTTATGGAAACAAAAAGATGGTAGTTTGATAAATGGTGTGATATTAATTGTTCTTAGTAAAATATCTGCTCTATTACAATGAGTTATATTTAAATTATTTAAAGTAGATGAGAGTTGATTGATTTATGTTCAAAGTTGTAGAAAATTTGAAATTTTGAGTATGGAGAATGCCAATAGCCTGATGACCTTGAAAGAGACGATATGACCGAGCGGTCGATTGAAAGCCCTTCTCTAATATTCCCACTAGACGTTTCTTATGCTACTAGGAGCTGGTGAAGCCTAATTGACACATGTCAATGTGTAACATAAGTACATTTACTATTGAATGACATATCACATAAGTTTCTAATAAAATCAATCATTTTCTTTACTTGTTTTTATTTTATGTTCTTACTTAGATCCAACAAACATTTATATTTTTCTAAATACAGGTAACTAATATAATATAAAAAACGTATTTATCAATTTATAAATATAATGTTATAATGTTACGACAACGTTTGACCTACATTAGTTGCACTAAAAATTTTCTTTGAAAAATTAGGTTACACAGAAATTCAATAATTTCCCATATCAACAACTAACTGCATTTACTAACTAGTCACAAGGTTATAATAGAAAAAGCGCCCTTGACAACTGTTATTTGCTGATAGCGCAATTCACAAAATAAGGTGAAGTTTTACTAAGTAATGACAATACAAGATCCTTGAATGATAAAAGAACATCGACCTTAATTGAACAGCAATATTTTTATCAACGCGTTAATAAATTGATTACCACAAGCAAACAAACAACATTTATTAGAAATAGTACAATATACCTATGTATATCTAATTATAACACGTAAAAGGGCGTTTTATTTTTATCATATTTTTCAAGGTACTGATAAAACTGTAATTAGTTGTACAATTGCGTCTCTGTTTTCAAGGTCGATTGGGAAGAGTAGGTTTTTTTCAAAATTGGACACACGAGTACCTTTCGAATATAATATAACAATCGAAAGATATATCAAGATATAGGACAATGTTTTCCTTTCACGATAATTTATACACAAAAAGTCCTGCTTAATCATGTTGTGTTTCAAAATTCTTATGTCCCGAGTTAAAGAATTTCTTAAAGGTATCCTTTCAATATTTTGCGTCTAATATTATTCTCTCGGAAAGATCTTTAATTAGTTTAAGGAAAAGATCCTAATTAGATAATTAATAATGAATGAAAGGTTAGTGCAATTAATAGCCTATTTAGAATACTGTTTATAAATTCATTTGAAAATTTTATCTTAAAATTATAACTGATCATAATTGAAATTTTTTTCAGCAGTTGATAATAGCAAAAATATACCATCACATTACATTTATTTATAAAATTATTAATTTGAAGTTTATTTATTTCTTCAAGTCTACTTTTTTTCCTTGATATCTAATGATAAACTAAGGACGTACTAAAGTTCGTGAAAACGAAATTTCGTATAATATTGAAGGTGTTCGTTTATGACCTTTCTCCATTCTATTTTGACATGGAGTAAGCAGGAATATAAGTCTCATATTATTGTATTCTTGTACCATAGATCGATCGGCATTTATAACGCAATGTGATAGAATACAAACGATTTTTTTCCGTTGATTATAGTAAGACCTCAGAAACGGAGTATTGATCATTAAATATCTGATCAAAATAATTCAGTTTCAACCAAGTAAATGTTGATTGATAACAAACGGAAAATCCCACAAACTGTTTGTTCAGCCATATTCCCAAACTCATTTGTCAATACATACTTCATATAACTATGACGAATACATAATATAACAATTTTCATACATAATTTACTTTGTTGATTTCGATGACAATAGACGGACAGTCGCAGCTGTGTAGGAACGGATGTTCCCAATGAATGAAGGCTGGTAATAAAATCATGTAATGTGTTCTATATACGAACGACATACGTGTGAATGTTTAGTTATAAAGTGTATTTTCTTCAATGGACATATAATAAAGTAATATTTCCTTAACAGTATCGCCATTCTCTACCACTATCGACAACCGACAACCGGTTAACTATTGAGAAATTTCGTATGAAAATATCGTCAACGCCTCTGCCGGGCGTCGTAGGAACTATTTTGGCTGTACATTTTAAATGTCAAACTTTCGATACTCTACAGTACCGACGGTAGAGAATCGCGCTACAGGTTTAATAGCTCAAAGAATAGGTCAGTAATATTGTGCGTATAGCGGTACAAACGTATTTTATCATATTTCCTTCTGCAATATTGTGCAAATTTTCCTTCCGATTCAATTGATAGTTATTCCATCAGTTTCATTCACCCGGTTATTTGTATAAATATGTACGATAAGTGAAAGTGACATTGCGTGATATCATCGAAGATCGTTATAAATAATATAAGTAAACCTTATTATTTACATCAAGATATAAGAATCGGCTCGTTTAAGCAATAATACCACATAGTTCCTTATCAGAAAATTGCAGAGTGATTTTATAGTTGAAGTAGTCAGACATTTTTCTCGGAATAAGAACGTAACATTATTGTATGTTTATCTCGTTTCTATCAACGGTCTAATGCACAATAATCATAATTAAAATTGCGCAACTACCTATAAATAAGTAGCATTACAACAATGGGTGGGAATTAATAGCACTATTTCAATGTCACACACAACGTCTTTCTGTTATTATTCATATCAAAACAAACCGAAAACATACACCAAGTTATGACAAAGTTTTGCGTATGTGAATGGACAATGGAATCAAACCTTAAACTTTACATGTATGCTCGCAGTAAACTTGCAAAAATATGTTTTCGCGGTTTATTCATACAAAGGGTACGACACAGTTAGATAGCGGAAACATTTTGAAGGAAAGGTCATTGAATATTTTGAAGCTGCAGGAAATAAACAAGGAAAACTTAACACTAACTTGTCTTCCCTAAGGATCTGTAACACTTTGTGAATAAGTTAAACTTAGTATTATGGTTTTACGTACTAGAGATTTTCGTGATTAAATTTTATGTTGAAGGTATATAAGATTAACGTACGAATATATTTCGCTGAATAAACCAGATGATCACTGGCAAGGCCTTTGACATACTACGTGCTCATTCGTGTAGAACGATTGATGTCAACGGTGATGGAGCGTAAATTTTGTCAACTGAACAAGATAGATACAGTACCTGAGGTTCGAAGCCGGCAAGTGAAGCGTAGGCGATAGACTGCGGTATTAATGTGAGGGCGATGGTGATACCAGCTATTAAGTCCCCGATTCCCGAGCCAAGATCGTAACTCCGCGACCATCGCAGAATAGGAAACAAGCCGCCGATTACTCTTCTAGGATTTGGTATCTTCATTCTTGAACTGAAATAGTTAACACTTCACTGCACAATCGTGTAATAAAAAATACAAACTAAAGGTTTCTATAAGTTATGCAGCGATAACGTTTGTCAAGGTGAAATAATAATGCATGTACGGAAATATAGCCGATTCCAAATAAATATGGATTGATAAACGTAGTAAGTATAATTAAAATTTTCTCTTTTGCATAGGTTAAGTCGTTGCTAATTAACGTTTATACACGAGTTGCGATGCATTGATACTGAGCGAATAAAATTTAAGTCAAAAATAAATTAATTAATCAAGTAATCAAATCCAAATCTCAATTTGTTTGTTCCTAAACTATAAATTATCAGTATTTGGTAGAGCTTTATCATAGAGATTATCGTTTCCATGCAGATCTTGAGTTTCAATTTAATTTAAAGTCCGTGTGTTTTCTTTTATCGTGAAAAATATCATTGATTAGAAGGTTTCGGCAACCGATAGCTAATATTGAATTATCTATATTTAGAAATAATAATCTCTGTAATATAAAAGTTACTATCTCGTGAGATAGTTAACTATCGAAAAATTGTGGACTATATCAGCAATCACAATTTACCCATTATTTTTGATAGGAAATCCCTCCCCAGAAAAAGTGTTGAGCTTCCTTCCTAGGCAAGAATAAACAAAAAATATGATTTCTTAAAATATATCTTAAATCGTATTATCGTATGTATATGTTACTGTATAAGCCCAAGTGTGATTATATAAATCCTAAGATCTATCAAGTGAATAGTGGTAAAAGTTCGAAATAAAAGAATTGTTCGGACTTTTACCATTGAGAGTTGGTAAAACTTAGGTTTTACCGGAAAATCTTAGGATTTACCACAGTTCGGGCTTTGACAGTAAAATATATGAATATTATACCTATTAAGGTTACTACACAACATAGTACCGTACCGACTGTATCGGCAATGAAATTAATGTCCGCTCCCGACTTCAAATCAATCTGTTTAGGGAAATTAGCCTAATTTGAGTGCTTAGTACTAAATGATGACATAAATCAACATCGTATTCAATTGCCATATCCATTACGTGTATTAGAAATTCACGTGTTTCATAACAGCAGGTAGGTACCTACTATGTAAAAAGAACTTTATTATATCAAACATGAAACTACATTTTGTCACTTTTTTGTACTTGAAAATGATCACGTTTTCTTGCGTGTAAGTATGGTTGCTCACTTTTACAGTGGAATAATTCTTACAAAAAAAAACTTCAGAGCAAAGCTCAACGTCAATGCAAAGTTACGTGTTTTTTAAAATAAATCAAAATCTTCTCGTTAGTTTTGAATTATGATATGGGATTACATGGTAACCACCTGCTGTAAAACAAAAAAGAGCATTCAACCTTTTCGAAGTTGGTGAAAAGGTCTGTGTAATCTTTTATTCCCACACTACGAATTGCTCATGAAATTAAAAATATACACAGCACAAATATTGATTATCTTCTAGTTCACCTCTCCCCTACCTCCCCAAGGAATATGCATACCAAAATTCCAGCTTCCTACGCTCTTTCTTACGTTTCAGCTGTGCGTTGTCTGTCACTCAGTAAAGCAAGAATTTAATATGAACCAATTAGCGACTAGTTACGTGAAGTAAACAAATTGTTACCTAATATATTTTAGTGCCATTGTACATAGAAGATCACAATAACTATGGGATTTCCACAGACCGCAAGATTCATGGTTTTCTCAGAAATTATCGTCATAACTTTTTTGGCATGTATTCATAAAGACCACAGAGTATTTATAAAGACTATGCATTTTTTTGCACCACTCATTATTGTCTATGAAATGGTTTTTGTTTTGACACAAAAAGTTCTTAAACGCGGACTTTACTCTGAACGTAAACCCATAAAAATAATAATAGACTTTTAAATTTTCTGTACAAAAATAATATCTCTGTCTTGTAGTAAATAAACTAACTTCCGCGACTAAGTTCCCAGTATTCACTTCACAATTATTAGCATTGTTAACAATATGCATATCATTCGGTGTCGTATCTCTATGAAAATAAATTAATAAAACTTATAAAAAAGGAGAACTTCATGTAAATGGGTATTTATATCAATCGTAAACTCGCTTAAGGTCAGAACATTAAAACATTCGAACTAAATTGCATCGGCTTCCTGATTTTTTCTATTTTACTTATTGTACCTTTACCTGCGTAACTGTTTAGTTAACAATTACGAGAAATCAGATTGTTTCCTTATACATTAACGAGTTCAATTCTTAGTGTATGAAGTAGACTGTGGAGCAATGCTATTGCCAAACTTCTATTGTAAACAACTAGTATAAAACGTTAGTTCCTGTATACTAAAGAATGAATAGCAAGGCAAAATGTATGAGGATAAAGATGCATAGGTACAGCGTGAACATCTAATTATTCTTTCAAAGGACAATCAAGACGTGATTTATACAACCTTATTGCCATGACAGTATAGGAAATACCCGAACGGTAGCACTAGATTAGAACGGTCGTAATAAACAGTTTAACATCTGATTCCACATTATGGTTTTCAAAAGTGTTTGTATAAGGTGTTAGCGTACTATTGATAAAAACGTATTTACTACGGTTTGTACATCGTAAGAGTTTTAAAGGAGGCGTTAAATGTATTGTAACAAATCGTACGTCAAATTCAACGTCAATATCAATGCAAGAACGTCTGTATGTACTCTACACAGAATTCTTTAAAATGTCATATAAAGGTTCTGTAAAAACAAGAATTCTTTACGAAACTTCAGGGAAAATTAAATAATGGAACGGACAACGCGATGTTACGATGTTCTATAGTGCTCTGTTATTAACACTATTAGGTATGAAATAGGATAACTATCTAATAGTTTACGTGAATTAACGCGTATCTCCATTTTCCTTGGATAACTGCGCCTCGCCTTCGACCGCAGCCAGCCTAACCTGCGCCGAAACGTCAGGAATTATAAGATAAAATGGATATTCACGTTAACGCCCATATAATATTAGATAATGAAAGTAAATACTTAATAAAGTTTGATAGGACCTTAACCATCCACATAAAATTTAAAGTCCTATTCAAGTAGTTTTTATTTCAAACTGACAACTTACATACCCACTTAAAATGCGTGATACAACTTAACTAACAAGCTGTTGTATTTACCTTTAACTTGTAACAAGTTTGTGCGATAGTTGTACGCAAATATTACAAGGTAGGAAGCTTGGCCCCTGTGTCGTGCAAATAAACAAACCTACTGATTACGTAGATTCAATCTGTTAACTGATTTCTAGGAAATATGAAGTGTTAGATGTTCAGAGAATCGGTATCGATGCACGATTGGTATTGGATCATAGAGGACGTTTTAAAACCTTTATCCATAACTGATATGGTATAGTTTAATGAACCTTACGTGTTAGTTAACATTGGAACAGGTCATGACCTAAATAACGATAAAAAAATAAGGATTTCTAAAATCCACATATTATAATTGTATTTTTTTTTACGAATCGTTCAGTAATAATGGGGACTAGATTTCGCAATTCTTATCCGATTTGTGGTGATTGTTGCTATATCTACCAAAACACAGAAAAACTAAACTATTTTTAATTAGCAATAATCATAGAAAGGAAAAATCTTTATTCTATAGGTAGTGTAATGCGACTGCGGATCAAGAGGATTTGGGTTTCAGTCCCGAGCCGTAAAAATCAGGTGAAGTGAAGTTTATAAATAGTTACTCGTAAGTATACTGAATATGTCACGGCATGTCGTATTTTCAGATCATGGTAAATCCATACTAATATTATAAATGCGAAAGTAACTCTGTCTGTCTGTCTGTCTATCTGTTACTCAATCACGCCTAAACTACTGAACCAATTTGCATGAAATTTGTTATGGAGATATTTTGATACCCGTGAAAGGACATAGGCTACTTTTTACCCCGGGAAATAAATAACGCATTTCCATGGGAAAATTCAGGTGGCGGGCGAAGTCACGGGTAAAAGCTAGTATGCGCATAAGTAAATAAGTAGACATTTTGTAGAAATAGTTCTTTGTTTTAATTATTTCTTATTATTTTCTCTAAACTTGACAAACGTCATCTTTGCATAATATATTATTATTGTAGGTATATGCATGCGTATGAATATAATTTTAATTGTAAATATGTAACTGAAGAATAAAGACTAGTAGATAATTCAAACATTAACCTATTATTAAAATCATGATAATAGGATGAGAATAAATTAAAGCATTTTTTGTTATAGAAATAAGTAATATCCAGTTAAAATTGGCAGTATTCGCGTAAATAATAATATAAATTTCAAGTCACACGAACTCACCTTATTTTTGAGCAAAAAACAAAAAAAGAAATAAAATCAAGAAACTATAACACTTATTCACGAGTACTTCTTCCCAAAATGATAATAAATTAAACCAAAAATAATTTTAACACGATATCGAAACGTCAAATATTTTTTTCATACTAACAATTTTCCCGCCTTTTTATCGGCTACCGCGCATGCGCCGCAAACTTTTTCAACTTGCGCATTCGACAGCGACGTTGTTCAAACTGCCTGATGGCAGGCTGACAACAATCTCGCAATCATTTAATTTCCCTGCCACGGTTATTGATTCTATCAATAAAGATGACAATAGTAACGTTACAGGAGTTTAATAACTAGCAAGTTATTAATAACTTTGTAAATATAAAGAACGGTAAGGATATTTTTCATTCCGTCAGCGCAACAATAAATAAATTGATTGATAAATTGATCGATTATGACGCAAAAATAAAGATATTGTTTTTATTTTTCTAATTAGTAGAGTTAGGAAGTAAGAATATGTTTTTAAGTATGTTTATTTATTATTTTCACGAACATTTTAAAAGCAGCAATTCCCTTATGGTAAGCCTTCGCGTCCCAAGTTCGCCAAGACTTCACAACCTAGGGAACACATAATTACTTTTCGAAATTATGCTTACTTTTTAGAAATAATTGCTCAAATACACCATCCTTGAAGATCATCAAACAGTTCAAAAGGGAATGTATTTATGAAATGTTAATGAAAAACTCCAACTTGCGAGTGACCATCGTGGTGGACATTAGATCGACCTCTTGGCCTCAAAAAAACTTAACAATGGGAAAGGGATTGGTCAAACTAACTTTTCTTTTTTCAAACTGTAGAGTATAAAACCTATTTTCACGAGGATTTTATGAGGAAAAAGAAAAAGAAACGTAACCATAAGTACTCATAACACGCTTTCCTGAATTTATGTTAAATGTTTTGTTATAATATCACATTGTCAGGAAATAATTAATAGGAAGTAAGAATAATTTCAAATATTTACATTACAGTCCATTATATATTATGCTGTGGGTGTCACACGACAAAGGCACAATGTCTAAATCAATTCACCTGGTTGATTGTAATTCATTTGTTTCGCGGTCAAGTTACGAAACCTTTTGTAATTTCTAAATTAGTTTCCTTTGTAATGCAGAAACACCGTTTCTTTTATAATTCGTAGAAAACTCAATTGTTTATGCTTCTTATTTTAGGATCCCTTTTGTCAAAAATATGAATACTGCTTACATATTTTGTTATTCAAAAGAAAATATTGTTGAATCACTTTTCTACTTCGAAGAAAAATATCAATTTACATTTGAAATGGTTGCTAAGTCAGTTGCTTGTAGTAAACATTAAATATACTAATTCATATTTTTTACTTAATGTACGCAAAATGGCTCTTCACCTTTAGTTTTATCGATTTTAGTATCAACTTATTCTGATCAAGACTCTATTCTTGATTCTAAGATTATCCTTCCTTATTTCCTAAAGCCCTATAATTCAATCAACCATATTATTATCATAGAACTTTTACCCAGTTCGTTTGATTTTAGCAACATGATGATTCATATTATGATGAATAATAAATAAGTAGGTAATGTCACAGTATCTTCACTGTAATCGTCTTCGGAAAAGTTTCTGAAAAATCTTTTAATATCCACATTGGTGAAAACCATAAAAATGTAGATGAAACCTGATTGATTTACTGTTAAAGAAATTGTATCTTATAATAACTGTAGCTTCTAACTCATTTTTTTCTGTTTTATTATGGGCAAAGATGAGTATTAACCTAAAACCTTACATATCATAATATTTTCCACACACAAAACCTGAGGGAAATCTTGGTGCCATCTTAACTCGATAATCGCTTATTACCACAATGACAAACATGATGAAAGTGAAAGTAACATGTAATATTTATAGTGATGATAAGAAGGATGTGATAATTTTATTGCGAAAATCACTGCAAAACATGTGTTACTTTATTGTTAGAACAGATTATGTAATCCGGTTGAATCTGAAAGCTATGCTACCTTACAACAATGATCGTAATTTTGCAAGAAAAGATTTTTCTGGTATCTTTTTAACCTTTCAGTTCAGTCTATTTATTAACTTAATTCTTTATGTAACTCACATAATATATTAATTCTGGTGCCTTTACTTTTTGCGATAATTATAAATTGTGCTATTTAATTTTTTTGTATTATTTCAGGCGTAAACGTCTACTTAATCTAGATTTTTTTTCGCACATCACTCTTTTTATCATTCCATTTGCATGTTTTTACTTTTTCTGTGAGTAGTTAAAAGTGTTGATGTCATTGTAAACAACAAATATGCTTTAAATCACCAGGGAATGCTATAGATACAATAAAATCAAAGTCTTAGAGATATAATAAAAGAACATAGCTGTGGAAAAATATACGATTCTTTGAATTCTTAGCTTCATTAAATCTTATCATAGAACATCTTTACTAAATTACCTACATAATTAGCACCGAGTGACGTAAGCATAATAATAGATATTTCTTCGAGGGCACCTATTTATATGCGTAAAAAATTGCAAATGATTTACTAAAAAGAAACTAATGGAGAATAACGAATATGTACACACAACAAATATATTTCCTTAGAAAAATCGTGTCAGGAAAATTTGTTCAATCAATATTGCATCTTTAGTAATAGGCGCCATACTAACGCTAAAGTTTTGCGACGCTACACGGCCACTTGGAAGATACATCAACCAATCAAACATGAATGAATCGTCGTTGTCGTTTGTCGGTGCATTAAAACCTGCTTTTCTTAGTATGAGCAGTCTATTGTCGTTTGCGTCTCATATTAGGCTACTTTGATAAATATACCTATAATATAATAAGTATATATTATCTTCACTCAACATTTGATGAATACGGTCTATTTTTAATTAACGTTCATACGTACTTCCTACATAAACAGTTTCCAATCTTAATATTCTTCAACTTGAGCCATGTAAAGATTTGAATTCGCATGTAAGATAGCTCCACTAACTACGATACACGTAGTACGTAGAACATACTATTGCGTAACGTACTTAACCGAGTTAAATCCGCTCAATATTAACTAGAACTAACTTCAATTATTATTTCCCTGCTTCGTGTTTTAGAGATGTAATCAGGATTCATTAAAGTAACTGAGAAGACTCACCTAGTGCGGATACATCTCTTACAGAAGAGAACTACACATTTGTACTTCCTTCTTTCATTGTTCAGTCGACCTCTGCCCAGTCTTGTCCTGTGGAGATTGTCACTAAACGTTGTGTTATAGATTTTGGAGTAATAAAGAATATTTCCCGACCACCCTTTTTGATTCATAACTATAATACTTTAACTTGTAAGATGTGAGAAGTGAAGTTATATAACGCAACACGACTGTGCGCTCGAATAAGTTTACATTTATACAATTCCGTAGAAACAGCATGCAAATTTCGCAGTTGTCTAAACATACATACTTAATTAGGTATAGTAATTATATAGAGTATTTACACAGCAAGGTACAATATCTTCGGAATACGGCAGTACCATTTCTGAATATATCATCTTATCAAATAGCTTAAATAGCAAATACGAAGAGGCTTAGTAACAACGGCACCGCGGATCGGTCTCTGAAGTTAAGCTACGTTTGCCAAGGTTATTCTGTGGATAGGTGACCATGTTACACTTTCGGAGTTCAATTGTGGGTCCCAGCATTTTCAAAGATCCTTGGCAGCCTTTATCAGTAGTCAGAAGCTTAAGAAACTGACAACCAATCTTAGTGAGGCGTATCGTGTTATAACCCAGGTAACTGAGTTGTGGAGGTCCGATAGGCAACCGCTCCATGCTCCATGAATACTGGTATTCAGTGGCATCCGGTGAGACTGGAGGCTGACTTCAACATCGTTGGAAGAAAAGTTAGGCTGAAAAATGACTTCAAATTAATGTTAGTAGTTAGAGTAATATATAGACGTTTTTACAAAAAAATATATATTTATGTCACTATTGATCGCTGTATTAAGTGTAAACATGGTTATAATAATATTCTCAAGTAAGACTACGGAAGTTTTTTAATTGTTTCACGTTTTCTTCTTTCACTTATAACAGATTAAGATGAAGCCAATTAATATTTCCTGGAACTAGTTCTATGACAAAAGCTTCTGAAACGCGATGTACACTCAGTAGAATCAGTTCTCAGAACCTTACATTCACGAGTATCTTAACATTCAATTTAATACCAATCACATTGAAAGCCTCATTTCTTAAGTCTAACTACATAGATAGTATTTAATTTTCATATTCAGGATAGTATCTATGTATTCTCATTCTTTGGAACTTGTGTAAGTTCAATGCTATTTACTATAGTTACTGACTATATCTGTTTATAGCTAAAATCACGACGTAGTATAAAACAAATTCGCTTTCCGCGTCTGTCCCTATGTCTGTATGTATGCTTAGATCTTTAAAAATACGCACAAGATTTTGATGCAGTTTTTTTAAAAAGGCAGGGTGATTCAAGAGGAAAGTTAATATTTATGAGAACGCAGTTTTGTAAAATAACTGTTTTAACAGGGCAAAGCCGTGGCGGACCGCTAGTCTTTAATTAAAACTAAGTAAATACAGATTAATATAACGCCTAAAGCAATAGATATATGATAACATGGACAACCTTAAGCTACATATTCCACTACAAATCAATCAACTGCCAAAATGATTGACACTTGCTTATCCACGAAAGTAATTATTAAGATAGCTAGTCAGCTCTCAAAATATTGAATATCCAAAGCTTCTTGGAACATAAATCAGGCTGATTGAATAATCAATAAGTGCAAACTAAGTTATTCTCGTCAAAGGGATATGTCGTATGTAAAGGAGAAAATTGACTCAGCCCTCTGACAATTTGTGCGTACACAATTAAGTTACGACGATCGCAAGGATAGATCATACGACATACGAAGATAGAAGATTATATTGATCTGCTTT
Organism: Anticarsia gemmatalis; assembly: GCF_050436995.1. Classification (NCBI taxonomy): domain Eukaryota; kingdom Metazoa; phylum Arthropoda; class Insecta; order Lepidoptera; family Erebidae; genus Anticarsia; species Anticarsia gemmatalis. The sequence continues at coordinate 8,533,692 of NC_134752.1, forward strand.
TTCTAACTGAATAACGTCAAGAATAACGGTACAAAGTATTTTGCTTAAAGCTTCGGTAGCTCGACTAGGCATTGAATAGCGTACGAAATTTTGAGTTACTTTAATAATAGTTCTTAAGGCACAGATAAATCAGTTTCTTACAAATATTTCCTCGATTGCTGCTCAGCTGTCGCCCCGCCCCAGAAATCGTCCCTATAATATACTTAACCAATACACTTACTGCTACTAAATGATTATAAGGACATTCATGTTTAACAATGTTTTTAATTTTGTGGTCACATTAACCTTATATAACATTCATGGTACTATTTTATTTTGACAAGTTTTCTAAAGGTATAATTACTTGATTTTATTTTGACTGTGATTCTATGCCGCGCTTTCAGCATTAAATTTACTTAACAATGGTTTGACAGCCTGTCAATTAAATGTAACGTTGATCAGGTTTAGCTTTTTGAAAATAAAGGTTAATAAATATCTTTAAGGTTTTTTCTTATCTTTACTATACTAATATTATAAAGCTGAAGAGTTTGTTTTTTGTTTGATTGTTTGTTTGTTTGTTTGTTTGTTTGAACGCGCTAATCTCGGAAACTACGGGTCCGATTTGAAAAATTCTATCAGTATTAGATAGCCCATTTATCGAGGAAGGCTATAGGCTATATATCATCACGCTACGACCAATAGGAGCAGAGTAACAGTGAAAAGTGTTACAAAAACGGGGAAAATGATGAATATCTTAAGTGACGCAAGCGAAGTTGCGCGGGTCAGCTATTCTGCATAAAATGAAACAATTTAAGAATTTCTGATTACTTTTTAATTGCTCCATCTCAATATTAATAAATGATAGTAATTTGACTATTTTTCATTTCAGTTCCGTCGACATCACGATGCTCGCACTGAAAAGAAAACGCACATGTTTGTGATTACTATAGAATGATCTATGATGGTATAAATAAATTCGAATACTTATATAATAGGTATACCAAGTGTTTTTTCCTTTTCCAAATTCACTTATTACCATCAGGAACCCACCTTGCTTTTCGAAATTTGCGCTTCTAAAGTAGACCGAAGTCTATATCTATACTTAATATTATAAAGCTGAAGAGTTTGTTTGTTTGTTTGTTTGAACAGCTTATCTTAGGAACTACTGGTCTGATATGAAAAATTATTTCAGTGTTAGATAGCCTATTTATCGAGGAAGGCTATAGGCTATATAACATCACGCTACGGTCATTAGGAGCGGAGTAGAAACGAAAAATGTTACGAAAACGGGGAAAATTTTGACCCATTCTCTTTAGTGACGCAAGCGAAGTTGCGCGGGTCAGCTAGTAACATACTAAATACTTACTGACAACTTATAAAAAAGTCATTACTTACTTAATCCATAACGTTTTTTCTCATCATCAGTAAAATCGGCAAACTGTGTGATTCCATACGTTGCATCAGGATCGTCCACATTCTGTCTATTTATAGTGTGCAAATTGTTCACAAACGCTTCGTAATGGACTTGTCTGTCCGCCTCATCCTTGTACTGTCTGTCAAAGCGGCTGATGAAATTCTCGAATAAGCTCGGAGCGTTGTTTACATCGTAATATGTCGAATCAGCGGTTGTAGCAACGACCACGGCCAGGAGTACAACCAAACTCATGAAGCGCATTTTCAGTCACTTGTTTTCCCCTATTTTTGACCTCTATAGTTGAACTAACTTGAATACAATATAAAATAATATGCGAACGTAACGGCTTATATAGTTTGAACTTATATTATTATTAGCGATTACACATAATATTATTTTCCTTATTGTTAACCGCATTTAAATATTTTAAATATTGTTTCTTCCGTAATTATTTCTGCAATTTATTTGTATTTAAATATCAATGTGAGAGCGACGTGTGCAATATATTTGTTGAATCATAACTCGTGACATCATTTTTTTTAAGTTCATAGATCTGTCCGCTAGAATCAATCTCGGTGTAAAATATAGGCACGACTACAATTTTTGTTTGTAGATTTACGGCCATAGTAAGTCATATTGATGTGTCATATAATTGATCAAGTTATCCGAAAACCCCAAATATAAAATATTTTAAATTGAAAATCCATCATATATGATCGTGAGATGGTTAACTATCACAAATACTACCAAAATAAGTAAATAAAAGCTTACAGAAATGTGAAAATTTATAGAAATCAAATACTCTATTACTGCATACTAGTTACATTACTATTAAACAGAACGTTTCTTTCGATCCACTTTGATCACTTCAATCAGACCAAATTACCACTATTGTTCCAACCTATTTATCCCATTTCATTTTTCAATGACGTTCTAAGAAATAAACGTCCTATCTTTTTGATTTAAACTCGTAATAAACTTGGAGGAGAAACAATCGCGATGGCAGACAATGCGTGAACAAGGCACCACTACTACAATCGGTAACTCAATGGTTATTGACAGGTCGCTCAGGCTTTGCCATTCAAGTGGTAGGTGCGAGCGCAATGCTTGCTTTTCTACGTGAATGGCATGATTGAAGCTCAGGACACGTACTTACACCAAACAGAAATCAGTGATAATGGAAAATCTGGTGCGTTTTTTGCAGACGTAAGAGGGGCGATTTCTTACTACCAATCGACAACCTACTAGCTATCGACAAATTAAAAGCTGATCAGCGGTTATAATGGATACTGTAGGAACTATTTTCGTAGTAAATATTAAATGTCAAAATCTCGATACTACAGAGTGCTGACTGTAGAAAATCGCGATACAGTTAAGGACACATATTCAGTAGCTCAATTCTCTATTACTATCTACTACCGATACCGATGAAAATCTGATCAGCGCCTCTGACGGGCGTCGCAGAAACTTTTTTGGCAGTACATTCTAAATGTCAAAATTTCGATAGCTAGCCGGTTGCCAGTAGTCGATAGTGGTAGAGAATCGAGGTACGGGAATATATTATGTTATTGGGCAGGACACTTTGCTAGACGAAGTCAAGTCATTTGGAGAAGGGTTTCTGACGTATAGATAACAAGCGAGTCTGTTGACATAGTGAAATTCGTTGGGAGACCGGAACACGGACAGGAGTCACCAAAACGAGGCTTACGCTCAGCAATGACTGGAGAAAGGTGATGATGACTATGACATGTAATTCGATCGTTTAAAGCCTGGCTGTATTAGTGTATTTATGACGTCAAATATTTCTCTCTATTTCTTAAATATTTTACTGTCATGAAAAGATAGATACGTCCAACGTCTTTTCAAGTTTTCAATATCCGTCCTTATTGGATCATCGTCAGAATTGCTAAAGTGGCAATGATTCAATTCCATTGGAATATTAATACAAAACTTAGGTTACCTAGAATGGTTACTTAGTACCTATGTCAACTTTAACGCAAAACAGGAAAACCAAATTTATATTTCAGCTATCAGGCACATATAAAATATAACTAATAAATATAAACATTAGTCAGTAATGATGTCAGAAGTCAAATTTAAATATATCAAGTAGAAATTATTGAGTAAAAACACGTGTCGGCTTTCTTGTATAAAGCTTTAAGTTTAAACTAAGTAACAATCAAAACAAAGAGCAAATGCTAGCTGCAATATTTCTCTAGCACAACATTATCGCTACAACGGACGTGTTGTAAATTCACAGGCGCTCACAGCATGTTGCTTACTTTCAACTTAGACCTTTCATTTAGACAGTTTTACTACCACGCAAATAAATACTCCACAATATTTAAGTATGTTAGTCCATAATCGATCAGAAATAAGTAATTGTTGTCTACAAAATAATATACAACATCACCACAATCATAAAGGATTTGGTCCTAAGTACCCGCCATTATTTCGCTCCTTGAATACAAAAGGGCCACAACTCAAAAAAAAATGAAAATCGTTTTATTGCAAAAATGACACCTGAACCACCTATATTTTATAGTAAGAAAAAAACCCCCATCATTTTTGCTTATATTATGGCTGAACTGACTTACTGCCCTTTTTGCATTAGCTCACTTTGACAGGTAATGTCAGTGCAAAACAGCCGCTTTATGAGTTACGCCCGAAAATTTTACGCAAACGCACGTCAGTTGCGTGAAAAAGTGCCTCAATCCAAAATATGTCTGTGTTGGATGCAAAATATCAGGTAAGTGTGATTATATTTTACAATACAAAACTGCCATATTTTGGAAAACGTCCTTTTTGCATTCAAACATTAGTATTTGTTATTTTTTATTTTGTAATACAAAATTGCCATATTTGAAATACGTCCTTTTTACAATCCAATATTAGTTAAGTATAGTTATATTTTATAATATATCAGTAGCATATTTTTAAATACGTCCCTTTTGCATTAAATTATTGTGAAATAAATAATCATTTTTAGCGTGCTAGAATGGGAAGGCCAGAAATATGACCGTTTGGCATGATTATAATTTTAGTTTTCGTTACAATTTTAAAAATAAAATAATACATTTTGATGCAGGCAAAGGCAAGAGGAACCCTTTCCTTTCAAATTCCTCTTTCAGGGGCAAGATCCGACCAGTCCTTTTCAAATGCATCTAGGTCATCCCGCCATCTCCATTTAAGTCTCCCGCGTCTGCTATTACCATCTTCTGGCATCCAGTTGGTAGATATGCGGTCCCACCTTTCCGAATGCATGTGGATAATGTGGCCGGCTTAGTTCGATTTCAGCCAGGCGGTCTTCTCCCCTACATCGGCTATGCGAGTTTGGGGCGCAGTATAGAATTTCGGACGTGATTTGTTCTTTTGACGCATAATATACTACGCTCCATCGCCCTCTGGCTCTTTCTGGTTTTCCGTAAGGGACCATGTTTGGGCAGCGTAGGTAAGGACGGGTAGTAGGTATAAACATGTCGACGAGCTTTCGCTTCAGTGACAGTGGAAGGTTACCCTTCATTAGCTCTTTCCTGGACCAGGATCTCTTTCAGGCACTTGTGACACTTTTGTCCAACTCTTTGTCCCGTTGGTTGTTAAAAGAGGTTATCTGCCCCTAGCAAGCATACTCGTCGACATAGTCTATGACGTGCCCGTCTACCTCGACCCTACGTTTTGTGTTGTTGGTCATAACCTGGATTTTTGTACGGTTCTTACTTAGTCCAATCTGAAGGCTTGCCGTGCTCAGATCTTTGAGCATTGATTCGAGTTCCGATGCCGAAAAAGAGAAGAGGACTATGTCGTCTACAAAACAAAGGTTTGTTAACTGTTTACCACTTACAACTATGCTTTTGATTGCCATAACACCGCCAGGCTCGTGTACGCAGTGCTGGTAAATAATTTGAGAGATAGCGGGTCTCCCTGTTTCACGCTTCTTTGGATTTGGAATGATATTGTTGTCTATTGCTTTGATAAGTTTGATGAATGAAGGTTCGATTCTACATAGTATCTTTAAGTAGGACTTGGATAGAGTGATGATTCTTTGGCGGAATGAGTAATGCTGTCAAAAGCTTTGGAATAATCCACGAATGCTATAAAAATAATATGCTTATAAAACTCAAAAACCTTTTCTATTATCTTATTTCTTTAATACTCCTGCTGCACTCAGTCTACTCGTCACGCTACCCATTGATTGATAATGATGATTGATGTTTAATTTTACTAAATAATAAAAGTTACGCACAAAGTTGATCTCAATAATTTTACTTACTTAATAAAAAGTTAAGATTTTTTAATTTAGATTGTTAAATACAATGTTTTCCTGGTCCATTCAGTTATGGTTTTACTTAGTAATTATTATTAAACTTTTTGATACGGTTTTTTTACCAAAAAAGTACAATTAACCATTTTTATTTGTAAAACTGTATTTAAATTTTGACATATTTTTCATAATACTGGTTCAAATTTGGAATGCAAAAGGGACTTATATGCTTTTTTCTCTTAATAGGTAACATCTATTACAAAGTTTATTTTGTTTTTTTATGAAATATTATAAAAAAACAGTTTCAAAAATTTGTTTTGGCTCTCCTGTAAAATTTATAGATTTCGATTTGTGGCCCTTTTGTATTGAAGGAGCGATTTATGTCACGCTTCCCCAAATAGTTTATATGATATCTGCAAATAAGGGTCCAAAGCCTGACCCGATTTCCTCGTTTACGCAATAAAGAAATATTGTGTACAAATTGATTTTAACCTCTGTTATTGTATCCGACTTAATCTAAAATAGCTTTTCTCTTATTTGCAGTTTTTCTTATTTCCCAACGTAGAAGCAGGAGCTGAATGAGAGAGGGGCCAGACCGCATCGCCGTTCAGAATCCGCAATGAGGTGAACAATGGATCATCCGGATATTGCCTGTCAACCGAGCTACCTACACGAGCAGCGCTAAACGATACTAGGTCGACCGCCGCCACGCCGCGCCGGACCGACGTAAAATGTTTCCATAAAACATGAAGCTAATACAAAGAGTTGTTTGAAGTGTATTCACTCTCTTTATTTCCTTTTTAAAATAATAGACTTGCTTTTTAATGTACTTTGTTTTTTTGTGTCCTGGTTGGTTCTGACATAAGAAGAATAGCTCTTTATGGTTGAAGATTACAGTACAGTACACACACAGAACATATATGTAATTGTTGAATTGTGTTTTTCTGATAGATGTTAATTTATCTCAATAATACCTGGACAGTAGACACCTCCACCTTAAGAACAAATTCCCTAGTTAGTTGATAACTTAATTTTCCTAACAAGACATTCAAAAGAAATATTCCAACACCTATAAATCAAGGTGAGGACTTAGTCGATTTCTCAGCGATCATCTTCTTTGAGCGTGACACATCCAAGGTTGATATTCCTCCAAATATTTACCTCACCAAATATTTCATTTCTAAGAGCGATGACCAGAAAATATTTTATTTATGTATCAGTATCGAGATGTTATAAAGGTTGACAAAAATAAATGATCCACAAAGCGTTGAGGACAATCCTGGAGGGAAGGGTCACCCGAAACGCGTGAAGAATTCACAATGAACGAGGTCGAATATTTATCATCCGTTCAGCTATCAGCGATTAGATTGGTGCGCACAAATACGTGCCTCTCTATAAATGTATAGAGAAATTATTTCGCGAGACGGCTTTGCACGTTTTTTTCATAGCAAAGTGCTTTTTATAAACGGGTCGATAGCAATCCGACTTTATCTGGGCAAACGCATTAGCAATATGAAATTGACTGATCGTTGAAAATATATCTTGATATTTCTTAGATAAACCTGGCTTCTTTACACGAACCTAAAGTTTATCTTTATAACGAATAGCGATTATTACAAAGCGTCAAGTTTACCTTAAAACTTGCAACGCATATCAAGCAGCTTCATGCTTACACTTTCTGACAATTAACAACAAAAAAACTTGCAGTTATTCTGAAAAACACGACCGTTACCGTACGGCAGATTCCATTAAAAATAAAATATTGTCTATAATAAAGCTAAACAAGAAACCAAAGACAATGTCTCGATAACCTCAGATAACTTAGTTTCTCACCGGTAGGGGGTGATAATAATATAATTATATCGAGCGACTTAATCAAGCTCGTTATCGCAATTATCAATTCGTTAATAAGTAGTGCCGAAGCGGTGCTTCGTGGAAAAGTAATTATCGCCAACGATGAGGAAAATACACTCAGCGGCAGAAAAAGTGGCCCAAGCGCTTATCGTGAATTTGTAAACAAATTAAGTAATATATGAAAGATATAGTGTTGTAAGTAGTTGCGAAGTGATCTGTTTAGTGTTATGAAGTGTTGAATTTCAGATTAATTTAAGTGACGGATGACTTTTTCTGACAATGTGTGTTAGAACTGAATTCAGTGTTGATTCGAGAGGTCAGTTGAATTCTGTATTTTGAAATATTGCTGCACGGAAACGATTTTCTTTGTGATTTTTATTGATTATTGGTCTATTTAGATTTTAGAAAAGATTTGAAGATGCCACTTACTGCTGAACAAGTGGCTTAGGTGGTCTTGTTGTCCGATCAGGGCCATTACCATTGAGAGGTGGCTGCATTTTTCAATGTATCGCGTACCACTTTAAGGTCTGCGATTAGGAGGTATCGTGAGACTGGTCTCTACACGCGGCGACTAGGAATTGGACAAACACGATGTACATCCGCAAGAGATGACCGATTTGTTAACCTCAAGGTGCTGAGAAACCGCTTTCTGACAGCGTTTGAGATTCACTAGAGGCTTCAAGCGGCACGCGGAGTCATTCTTAGTGAACGGAACATGAGGCGAAAGATAAAAGAACGTAATTTACAGGCAGGAAGACCAACCCGAGTACCAGAACTCGAGAGACACCATCGAGTTGCGCGATTACGATTTGCTCGTAAACATGTGAATTGGCTATCGACCAATGGAGCAAGTTCTTGTTAACCGATGAGTGCTGAGTAGCATTAAGAGCACCAAATGGTCGTGAGAGAGTGTAAAGACGCCATTAAGGACGGTTTTTTCCCAACACAACACGTCAGACGGTCAGTTACAAAGGTAGGTCTGTTATGGTATGGAGAGGTGTATGTTTGGAGGCACGTACGGAGCTTGTCATCGTAGATCAGCGCCTAACAGCAGCCGGGTACATTGAAGAAATCTTCCAAGACCATGTTGTACCACTTATGGATTTCATTGGTCGGGAGGATTAACTCTAATGCAGTTTAATGCGCGCGCTCATAGTGCCCGCGTTGTGGAATCGCACCTTGCTGATATCGGGATTCAAAAACTGGCTTAGCCTGCTCACAGTCCAGACATCAACCCCATAGAACATGTCTGGCACATGCTAAAAAACAGTGTATGCGCACTGCCCAACCCACCAGAATCACTTGGTGAGCGAAGAACCGCTCTAGTCAGAGTGTGGGATAAAGTTCTTCAAGAAGTAATTAAAACATCCTCCAAAGCATGCCAGAATGCATGCAGGTCACCATAAATGCTAGAGGAGGTAACACGCGGTATAAACTAGATTTTTTCTTTGGTGCAGAATTAGGTTTTTGCAAAAACTTTCAGTAAGCGATTTCGACAAAAGCTGTATTTTTTAATTATTCCCATTTTTGATTAAAAATTACGACTATTTAGTGTAAATTGTAACTAAACTTGTGTATAAACTGTTTAACTAATAGTTATAGCCAAAATAGTAACCATATATTGATATTCTAAAAAGTTTTATCGTAGTTTTGCTTTGGGCCACTTTTTCTGCCGCTGAGTGTATATATTTTTCTGTATTTCTGTACAAATATTTACAGCTAATTTATCTCAGAGCAACTCAATTTGCGATACCTATTACTAGTATCGGAGTTATCCCAGGTTTATTTTTAAAAACTGGTGGACTTTTAATCAGAAATTTGTGTTACAGATACACCTCTTCACATCATCATAGCAATACGTTATTAGACGAAATAAGTAGGTTTCTGTATTACGTGACATTGCTCTTCAATAATTATAAGGAAACTTACTGTGTTTAGTTTTGGATAATTGTCATCTAGCCCGGTCTAGGTAACATGCCCGGTATATGGGAATAGGTCTGCCTCTATTAATAGGGGGTCCTTAGTAAAATACCCTTGTTCTTAATGATTGAATTCGGTAATAAAACACATTTTTATGTTATTATTCTATTATATTATTATTTAATTATTCATTTAAGAGGAAACAAATCAGCTACGACTGAAACAACGAAAAACACACGTTATCAGTACTGTCTTATATTTTCTAGTCTACCCTGATTTTAGGTATCACAGAATGAACACAAACCTGAAACAAAACTTGAACATTTAGATTCTTTTTTAACTGATAGCTTAACTTAATAACATAATCATACCTTCTTATTAACATTAAATTGTATAAGACAGACACCGTCCTGTCTTTAATTATCGACAGATCTAATATCTGTGATGTGACAGATGTAATATTAATGTGGCCACATAAATGATCTACCAAAAATTAAACAAGTCGACCATAACCAACCTTTGCATTAAAGTATTTTGCCAATTCTTCGTATCTGTTCTTCTTCAGTCAAATCAGCCAGTGACGTGATACCCAGAGTGATGTCTGAATTCTCCGCGTTATAATCGTTGATATACTTCAAGCTGTTCACGAACGCTTCATAATGCAGTTGCCTATCAGTTTCGTCCTTATAACTTCTATTATTATCTTTGATAAACTGCTTAAACAATTGCGGAGCTTCTTCTATGTTATGAAATCTAGGTACTGGGTCTTCTAAAGCCATAGTAGCTACAACTATTAGTAAAATTAGACTGACGGTGCGCATTTTAAAGAAGTTTAATTTGTATGAAATATTGAATTTGCTAATCGATATGAGAGTTAATTCAAAGCTTGGTGTATAGATTATGTGCCGATGCTTATATACGTTTACAACTTTGCGCTATGACATCATTACCGACCAGTGACTATAAGTTGACCACAGAGGTTTTTATAACTAGTTAGAAGTAACAAAAACATAAGCATGTCGATGAAGATAATGATACTATCGATTAACTAATGACTATCTCAACATTCTAACACTGAATCAAATGAATTCTAAATTGGTGGGTATTCAATAAAACTCTGTTTACCTTATATTAAAATTTATTATAATTTATTATTTTAATTCTTAACAAAATAAAACACGCATCTGAAACAAAGAAAACACATTTTGAGAAAGAGTAAATGTGTTTGGCAAAATATGCATAGAAATCATTTTTGTTGATGCATTGAACTTAATATTCGATGTTTAGCTGCAAATGTATGAACATTGTGAGGTTATAGGCAAAGGTAACTAAATACGATTTAATTAACTATATCAAACAATCAAAACTGGTTATTAATAAAATACGATAATTAAAAATGATAATGATAGGTAGGTAGTTCGATAACGTTAAACAGACAATTTATGTATTAAAATATTTACCGACCTTATTATTGTCCAATTACAGTTCCAAATCTTTGTTTTCTTTCTTCATCAGTGAAATCAGTGAACGGCGTGATCCCAAGAGTGACTCCAGAGTTCTTCGCGTTATAATCATTGATGTACTTCAACGCGTCTACGAACGCGTCATAATGCACTTGTCTGTCGGCCTCATCCTTATATTGTCTTTCATTATCTTTAATAAACTGTTCAAATAATTGCGGGGCTTCTTCTATATTATAATATCTTGGCACTTCGGGATCTTCAGCCGCCATTGTGGCTACAACGACTAACAAAATTACACTGACAGTGCGCATATTGTTAAGTTTTTTTTTAGTTTCGTACAAGTCAGTTTGAGGTAAAAGTCAAAGTTGTTCGATGTATTGTGCGCCTACGCTTTTATAGACAACCGCCATGACATCATAATTGACCACTGACCACAGATAATTATATTTTTTTATTGCCTGTTAATTTACCCGGTGCACCGGTCACGATTTAATGTATATGGTAATGATACTATCAATTATAAAGTATTAATTTGATTTAATATTATATTTTGACGGTATTTTAAATACAATTATAATTGTTATGTAAGTATTATAAAAATAACTTTAAAACGCGATACAACATCACAACATTTGGCATTAAGTCCGCCATTAGGTATACAACTTTTGTATATGAAGTTAATAAATAAATAAATAAATAAACATCTTCTTTGACCCAATAGCTTATAGCAATAGCTTGATTTATTGAGTAAGCCCAAGTTCACACCTAGATATAAATTAAATAAATAACTAACCACTTATTGCTTAGCATCAAACCAAATTAGCATATCTTGAACTGACATCAGCTTACAAACCAAGCGGCAAAAACCCATTGTATTAAACAAACATTCGACTTGCGGTTTTCGTAGCTCCTCCAAACCTATATAAGAGTAGATGCTTTTAAGGCTCATTCTAAATTCATCTCTGATACTAAGTAGTCTCATATAACCTCAAAATGCGCGTAGTCTGTATTATTTTGCTAGTAATTGCGGCTGCGATGGCCGCTCACGAACCTAAGATTTACGATATAAGCGACGCAGTGGGTTTGTTTGATCGATTCGTCAATTACTTCAGTAAAGAATATAAGGACGATGCAGATAAAATTGTACACTACAGGGCTTTCGTTGAGAATCTGAAGAGGATGAATAAACATAACGTAGAGGATCCTAACAACCCTCAAGTTATTAATCATCTCTCAGATCAGATCATAGACGGAGAGACTCCTGTGTACATTCCGAATGGAAACCACACTAACAGTAAGTTACTTAGTTCTTATCACCAACCATAAATGATTTATAGACAGTTTGGTTACATCTGTAATTCGGATGCCCAACTTGAGTGGGATTAATGGAAATATTTGAATGCAATTACGTTTATTTAATTAGAATTAAGGTATCTTCCAAAATAACCATCGACACGAAGAAAAAGAATAAATAGTAGTTAGCATAGACCACCATATACCTACAAGCTTACACCCGCGTCTGCTTTCAATATAATTTTATCTGTTAATTTTTTACAGACTAACCGCAATTCTGATGACGCTACACGGACCTTCTATCCAACAAGTTTCACGATTTAATTTAAATAAATAATTGTTATTAAATCCTATAATGTGTTTTTTTTATTATTTCTTCTTCATTAAAGATTTCCTACAGTTCTTCAGTCAATAACATGAACTGTAGGTACATGATTCTTTTTGGTCTTTAGTTTTTTATACAGTACTAATGATAAAACATGAAAAAAGCAAATACTTACACGATAAACTTTCTTCATGTCAATCATTGAAATTAGTATTTTGTTTGAGTAAGTTTAGAAATTACCTATTAATTGCATTGCTGTAATATTTATGTATATAAATTAACTTATATACTTACATACATATGTGCACAAGATACAAAACTTATCATACAAGAGATATAAATGTCATCTGACCGATTGATGTAATTATCATGTGACCAAGTCTGCTCCGCATTCATTTTTATTGCGCGGATGTTGCATTAGTTTCGGGTAATCTTTAAAACCAAAACGATAAACCTTATCTATACTTATAATAAATCTGTAGAGAGGTCAATTCTGTACATTGAATATATTTAAAAAAAAAACAATGGGGGGGTGTTTAGTAACGGATACTGATACCGAATCTGCAATTTATAATTTTCTTTTCTGTCTGTCTGTCTGTCTGTCTGTCCTCCGTCTGTATGTGTCGCTATCACGTAAAAACTACCGGATAGAATGCACTGAAATTTGGTATATGCATAGAATAAGTAGTGGAGCAACTTATAGGATACTTTTTATCGCATAAAATTTCATAGATTTTTAGAAAATTGAAAAAAATACGAAGAAATCGTTTGAACCTGCGTTTCCCTAAAGAGACCATAGATGGCGTTGCAATCTATTTCACAACATTCGCATAAAGTTAACGCGGCGCCTGCCGTATCGATACCTGTTGTTTGCACCAACCAATAGATGGCGTTATAGTCCGCAACAAAGCATGTTTTTCCTAATTAATTTATTTTGATGGCTTTATTGTAAAAAAAATACCTTTGAAACAGGCTATACATTTATAAGATTTTCAAACATAAATGTTGTATGATATACACAAAAATGCTGGTTTACGTGGGTCCGGTGCGGTCAGGATACCCTAGATGGCAAACCGAGTAATTTCGTTTGTTGTCGTTGTTCGCCGCAACTAACAGATGGCGTTGTAGTTCGTAACACAACCAAATTAATTGGTTGCATTAAGGAAATAAATTGGATAGCTATGAAACAGACTATGTGGTAAGTTTTAAAAAATAAACAACGGATGATATATAAAAAATAATTACGGGTTACGCGGTTTCGGACGTATCATCGCAAGTATACATTATTACGCGTGTGAAGAGCTCCGGCGCAGATAGGTCTGTCTGCACCTATAATAATATTCTGAATCCAGACGGGTAAGCAATGGTCTGTCTATAATAAGATATTATATTTTACACTGTAAACTGGTACGGATACAGACGAGAGCGGAAAAGAAGGTAACCACAGGAAATCAGGCCTGCCTGAGCCTGTGTGTCACATTGTGTGCCCTTCGGGTCCCTTTCGTAAATAACCATTAGATGACAAAAGGGTTTTTAGCATTTTTATGTGTAGGTGTATCGAGTGCTTCGCAATTAGCGTGCTCAAACGAATAAGCAACAGTACGAAATTCACACGAGCGGAGCCGCACGGGTCAGCTACTTAAATAAATAAGTGACCACTAAATGTACATCAAACCAAATCAGCATATCTTGAACTGACATCAGCTTACATACCAAGTGGAAAAACCGATTGTATTAAACAAACATTCAACCGCTTGCGGTTTTCATAGCTCCTCCAACTTATATAAGAGTAGATGCTTTTAAGGCTCATTCTAAATTCGTCTCTGGTACTAAGTACTCTCATATAACCTCAAAATGCGCGTAATCTGTATTATTTTGTTAGTAATTACGGCTGCAATGGCCGCTCACGAACCTAAGATTTACGATATAAGCGACGCAGTGGGTTTGTTTGATCGATTCGTCAATTACTTCATTAAACAATATAAGGACGATGCAGATAAAATTGTACACTACAGGGCTTTCGTAGAGAATTTGAAGAGGATGAATAAACATAACTTAGAGGATCCTAACAACCCTCAAGTTATTAATCATCTCTCAGATCAGATCATAGACGGAGAGACTCCTGTGTACATTCCGAATGGAAACCACACTAACAGTAAGTTACTTAGTTCTTATCACCAAACAATAAATGATTTATAGACAGTTTGGTTACATCTGTAATTCGGATGCCCAACTTGTGTGGGATTAATGGAAATATTTGAATGCAATTACGTTTATTTAATTAGAATTAAGGTATCTTCCAAAATAACCATCGACACGAAGAAAAAGAATAAATAGTAGTTAGCATAGACCACCATATACCTACAAGCTTACACCCGCGTCTGCTTTCAATATAATTTTATCTGTTAATTTTTTACAGACTAACCGCAATTCTGATGACGCTACACGGACCTTCTATCCAACAAGTTTCACGATTTAATTTAAATAAATAATTGTTATTAAATCCTATAATGTGTTTTTTTTTATTATTTCTTCTTCATTAAAGATTTCCTACAGTTCTTCAGTCAATAACATGAACTGTAGGTACATGATTCTTTTTGGTCTTTAGTTTTTTATACAGTACTAATGATAAAACATGAAAAAAGCAAATACTTACACGATAAACTTTCTTCATGTCAATCATTGAAATTAGTATTTTGTTTGAGTAAGTGTAGAAATTACCTATTAATTGCATTGCTGTAATATTTACGTATATAAATTAACTTATATACTTACATACATATGTGCACAAGATACAAAACTTATCATACAAGAGATATAAATGTCATCTGACCGATTGATGTAATTATCATGTGACCAAGTCTGCTCCGCATTAATTTTTATTGCGCGGATGTTACATTAGTTTCGGGTAATCTTTAAAACCAAAACGATAAACCTTATCTATACTTATAATAAATCTGTAGAGAGGTCAATTCTGTACATTGAATATATTTAAAAAAAAAACAATGGGGTGTGTTTAGTAACGGATACTGATACCGAATCTGCAATTTATAATTTTCTTTTCTGTCTGTCTGTCTGTCTGTCTGTCCTCCGTCTGTATGTGTCGCTATCACGTAAAAACTACCGGATAGAATGCACTGAAATTTGGTATATGCATAGAATAAGTAGTGGAGCAACTTATAGGATACTTTTTATCGCATAAAATTTCATAGATTTTTAGAAAATTGAAAAAAATACGTAGAAATCGTTTGAACCTGCGTTTCCCTAAAGAGACCATAGATGGCGTTGCAATCTATTTCACAACATTCGCATAAAGTTAACGCGGCGCCTGCCGTATCGATACCTGTTGTTTGCACCAACCAATAGATGGCGTTATAGTCCGCAACAAAGCATGTTTTTCCTAATTAATTTATTTTGATGGCTTTATTGTAAAAAAAATACCTTTGAAACAGGCTATACATTTATAAGATTTTCAAACATAAATGTGGTAACTTACATGGGTCCGGTGCGGTCAGGATACCCTAGATGGCAAACCGAGTCATTTCGTTTGTTGTCGTTGTTCGCCGCAACTAACAGATGGCGTTGTAGTTCGTAACACAACCAAATTAATTGGTTGCATTAAGGAAATAAATTGGATAGCTATGAAACAGACTATGTGGTAAGTTTTAAAAAATAAATAACGGATGATATATAAAAAATAATTACGGGTTACGCGGTTTCGGACGTATCATCGCAAGTATACATTATTACGC
The DNA here is from genome assembly GCF_050436995.1 of Anticarsia gemmatalis. Classification (NCBI taxonomy): domain Eukaryota; kingdom Metazoa; phylum Arthropoda; class Insecta; order Lepidoptera; family Erebidae; genus Anticarsia; species Anticarsia gemmatalis. The sequence continues at coordinate 8,549,953 of NC_134752.1, forward strand.
GTGTGAAGAGCTCCGGCGCAGATAGGTCTGTCTGCACCTATAATAATATTCTGAATCCAGACGGGTAAGCAATGGTCTGTCTATAATAAGATATTATATTTTACACTGTAAACTGGTACGGATACAGACGAGAGCGGAAAAGAAGGTAACCACAGGAAATCAGGCCTGCCTGAGCCTGTGTGTCACATTGTGTGCCCTTCGGGTCCCTTTCGTAAATAACCATTAGATGTCAAAAGGGTTTTTAGCATTTTTATGTGTAGGTGTATCGAGTGCTTCGCAATTCGCGTGCTCAAACGAATAAGCAACAGTACGAAATTCACGCGAGCGGAGCCGCACGGGTCAGCTAGTTAAATAAATAAGTGACCACTAAATGTACATCAAACCAAATCAGCATATCTTGAACTGTCATCAGCTTACCAAGTGGAAAAACCCATTGTATTAAACAAACATTCAACCGCTTGCGGTTTTCATAGCTCCTCCAAACCTATATAAGAGTAGGTGCTTTTAAGGCTCATTCTAAATTCGTCTCTGGTACTAAGTAGTCTCATATAACCTCAAAATGCGCGTAATCTGCATTATTTTGTTAGTAATTACGGCTGCAATGGCCGCTCACGAACCTAAGATTTACGATATAAGCGACGCAGTGGGTTTGTTTGATCGATTCGTCAATTACTACATTAAACAATATAAGGACGATGCAGATAAAATTGTACACTACAGGGCTTTCGTAGAGAATTTGAAGAGGATGAATAAACATAACTTAGAGGATCCTAACAACCCTCAAGTTATTAATCATCTCTCAGATCAGATCATAGACGGAGAGACTCCTGTGTACATTCCAAAACCCGCACTAACAGTAAGTTACTTAGTTCTTATAACCAAACAATAAGTGATTTATAGACGGCTTGGTTACATCTGTAATTCGGATGCCCGACTTGTGTGGGAATCAATCGAATACTTTGAATGCAATTATGTTTATTTACTGAAAAAAATAAAATAATATTTGCTTTCGGCGAATTAAGGTATCTTCTAAAATAACCATTGACACGAAGAAAAAAAAGAATAAATTAAATAATAAATAGTAGTTAGCATAGACCGTAATTTTTCCCACCATATACAAGCTTACACCCGCGTCTGCTTTCAATCTAATTTTATGTGTGTATTTTTACAGACTAACCAACTCTGAAGACGCTGCACGGACCTTTTACCCAACATGTTTCACGATTTAATATAAATAAATAATTGTTAAATTTGAAATTAGATTTATTCAGGTTTTTTTTTGAGTGTACACAGTAAATCATCAATACTAAATTGTATCATGCAAATTGACATTTTAAAAGAGCAAGCCGTGAGTTTCTTGCCGTTTCTTCTCACGAGCAACCAGCTTTTCCGAAACGGACAAAAGAAATACAAATACGTGACTATTTCAAATACTTTATAAAAAGTTTACGAAATAAAGGATATTTTGAATTTGAATTTGAATTTGTTATTAAATCCTATAATATGTTATTTTTTACTAGCTGACCCGCGCAACTTCGCTTGCGTCACATCAGAGAATGGGCGAAATTTTTCCCCGTTTTGTAACATTTTTTACTGGTACTCTGCTCCTAGAGGTCGTAGCGTGATGATATATAGCCTATGTCCTTTCTCGGATATCAAAATATCTCCATACCAAATTTCACGCAAATTGGTTCAGTAGTTTAGGCGTGATTGAGTAGCAGACAGACAGACAGACAGACAGACAGACAGACAGACAGACAGACAGACAGACAGAGTTACTTTCGCATTTATAATATTAGTATGGATAATTTCTTCCTCATTGAAGATTTCCTGCAGTTCTTCAGTCAATAACATGAACTGTAGGTACATGATTCTTTTTGGTCTTTAGTTTTTTATACAGTACTAATGATAAAACATAAAATAGCACATACATTATATACTTTTTTCATGTTCATCATTTAAATTAGTATTTTGTTTGAGTAAGTGTAGAAATTACCTATTAATTGCATTGCTGTAATATTTATGTATATAAATTAACTTATATACTTACATACATATGTGCACAGAATACAAAACTTATCATACAAGAGATATAAATGTCATCTGATCGATTGATGTAATTATCATGTGACCAAGTCTGCTCCGCATTAATTTTTATTGCGCGGATGTTACATTAGTTTCGGGTAATCTTTACCGAAACGATAAACCTTATCATTTCAGATAATGACTCATTGAATAAAATAATTCGTTTGTGTTTTATTGTATTTTTCCACTGTGGATTATATTCGTACGATAATTATATTATTTTGACTATTTTTGACATATCGTTTTCATGGGGGTTTCCATCATGAATCATAACATAACCGTTTACTCGGTCATTTTTAAATATGAAAACACGTTACGAAAATATTGACACGTGCACTACACCAGTAATTATTTACTTGCTGTATTTACTAATGACACATAATGAGTATAGTCACGAACAAAAATATCCATATACTATTACATGTTCAATCTCTTTTTCACCGATGAATCAGGGAAATTACTGCATTTCGGAGTCTTCGGTCAACTGGATCGGCTGGCATTTTGACCTGCGGGTTCACGTGTCCATAAAATAATGTTTTATACTTGACTGGTTAACTGGACTCACATTCAACCCTATTAAAGCCTCCTAGAGAACATAATCGAGTGCAAATTAATTAAAAAAACACATACTTCACTTAAAAAAAAAAACAAAAAATATCTTAGCTATCGTCTTATCACGCATGCTGTTTATATACAAAAAGTAAGTTCAAACAGTACCCACCCACATACATACGAGTAGTTAGGTATTTTTAATCGGTTTATCAATTTCGATATATCTTTCTCTACGATTCTGACTGATCATAAAACAGAGACATGCGGGCATGCGATCCCAACCCACCTGAGCCACTGCAGCCTTTACCATCTCCTTTCCCACAGCTGCAGTGTCCCTCAGTAACCCTATATTCCAGATTCCTATACCATTAACAAGCATCCCGGCCACTGCCCAAACAACAAACGTATATTCACCCATGACTGTACATAAGTGTGATTATATTTCTACACACTGATTATATTCAAATCGTTCGGTTTTCCATAACTACCGTTGACCTTGTCTACAGAACAGATATTTTTTGCTGTTTAGTTTGAACTAAAAATAGATAGTATGTACGCGGTTTCTCCGTACATGCGATACAAAGAATAGTTTTTTGGTACTTAGTCATTCAAAATGCTTTAGGATTTTCCATAGTTTTAGTCTTCAACGCTGCAGACGAGTTTAGCACAAGTTAGTAAAAAAAAATATTCTTCTTTTAGCTGTACAAACAACAATTAAATGTTAAAATTTCACTCCTTGATCATTTGGCACTGAACTCTAGTTTTACATAAAAAATAGAAAGGGTAGAAGGATATGGTAAATCTCAAAGAAAAAAAATGGTATTAATTTTACCATAATATCACTTTATTATATTTTTAAACATTATTTATCAGCATTGCAGGAAATAATCTGAAATAATAGAAATATAAATTGGAGATACATTTCAAAAATAATAATACTAATTTCCGCAACAATAAAGTAATGAATATCTTTAAAAACATCGTGAGCAGTCACTAATAATTATGTTTTTAAGATGCATTTTTTTTTCAAATAGCACCATTACCTACTTTTATGTATTTCAGAAGACTATGAAGCGTTACAAATTTTACTAGAGCAATACGTACCATTCGCGATCATCATCAATGGCTCTGAAAAAGTTTCTGTATTCTGCTTGAGTGAAATCCGCAAAACCGTTGATTTCGTGAGTAATAGCAGGTTTAGCAGCATTATCCTTATTTATTTTCTGGAGAGTATTCAAGAACGCTTCGTAATGCACTTGTCTGTCGGCATCGTCCTTGTACTTCCTATTATGATCTTTGATGAATTTCTCAAACAACTGAGGAGCGTCTTTCAAGTCGTAGAATCTTGGCGAGGCCGTCCCGGCTTCTTCGGCGTCGGTTGCCATAGCAACCGCGACAACAAACAACACCAAACTGACGTATATTTTCACCATTGTTAAAGTGATGTACAATCGGGTATGATACGTTTCAATCAAAAAACTTCCTTTATATACTAGTGACACTAATTAACTCAGTATTTTTAAGCTAATGACCTGTGACAACTGAGTTTTTGGCGATAACTTCTGTTTGTTATTATATTTTGAGTTGTGTAATACCTAAGTTCTTATATCATATTCGGTAGTTTTATAAACACTGTTAATAAATCTAGGTATTCTTTAATAAGCCTGGACTATTCTCCTTATCATGGAAAATCTTGCCAAGGTTTCGAAATAACTCTCACAAGCTAGAGTTAAGTAAATTAGGCTTATTTAACGTATAACTTTTACATGCTAGAAGTCATAGAAAGATTGATTGAAAATAAACAAAAGTAGAAAAAATATATTTATTACAATATGTGTTATATTCTTCTTACAAATGGAATATCTGTTTGCATTAAACTTAAACAACAAAAGCTCAAATCAATAAAACTGGTCATTAACATAGCAATTTCATACTATTATTCTTATATTTCTAAAAATATTATTAAATACGGTCATAGCCGGAAAAATAAAAGGTTAAAATAACATTTAGGATAATATCATGTAGCATCCCACCAGCACATAATATCTGGAAAGATAAAAAATAAATTTAACTACAATTTTTATAAACAAACAAATATAATAGATAACAATAAGGATACCTAAAACTTTTGAACAATTGGTAGGTATAGCCTATACCAAAGCTGGAACATTATTAACTAGAATATACTTTAGAACAACCGAAACGTTTATAACACGATCTAACCATATTTATCTATACACATCTATGTAAATTAAAACTGAAGCATAAAATATACAGCTCAAAAATATTTTTTAAACAATCTAAATGAAGTGACGGCAAATGTATCACTGTCAAAATTCCATTAAAAGAGCTATCTGATAGTTAACCAAAAATTGAGAAACCTAGGCTAAAATAATAAGCTAATATTAATGTAAAGTACACTTACTATTCCCCATCAGGCGATGGTAAAGGTCTGAAGAAGTTCTTATATTCTTCTTCAGTGAAATCCGCAAAGCCGGTGATACCGTGAACAGTGCCCGATATCTCTTTATTTAACTTGTTTATTTCCACCAAATTTTTCTTAAACGCTTCATAATGTATCTGTCTGTCAGCATCGTCTTTGTACTTCCTTTCATTGTCTTTGATAAATTGTTCGAACAACTGCGGTGCGTCTTTCAAATCGTAATATATTTTTTCCGCGTCGAATGGGTTGGTGTCGGAGGAAGCCATACTGGCCGCGACTAATACTACGACTAAACTGATTGTGAACATTGTTTAGGTGCTGATAGACGATTGATTCTGCGTTACCGATAAGCCTTCTTTTATAGCAATGAATCTGTTGAACTTGGCTATTTTAAGCAGATGATGTGTCTGTATTTAGATTTTACCAGCATATTTATTTTTATATGTGTAAAATTGTTAGTCGTAACAAAAAACTGACGTCCTTACCGAAATTATAACTTTATTTACTGAAGTTTGTTATGATGTGATACTCTAATGTCTGATTTGATAGTATTTAGCATTTAATTATATATTTTCAGTACGTTTATAAGTTGTTATTGGTTGTTGGGATGAATAAGTTACAAGGTATCCTAACGAGACTGTAAGTCACTACCATTAATTTAAATAAATCAAAAACTTGAGGGCAAAAGAAAAAAACATTTTATTACTCAAAAAGGCGATTTATTTCTTTGAATACGTTTTTGTTTCTGTCTCATTTAACTTGGTTCGGGAAATTTCAACAGCCTTTACCTGAAATAGAAAAATATGCGTAAGACAACTGTCCTATGCCCATATCTATGTTATTAATATAAAATATAGTGCATGAACATAAAATTTCATTACTTGTATATCGCACTCAACTTAAAATTACAATAGGTCTGTACTTCACCATACAAAAAACCCGTCGTGGGAACGTACAAGGTTAGGTACTATTTTTAGACGCGAGTTAAAAATCATTAATCATTAATACATTCGTATATTAATATACTTTATTTTTATAAAATAGTAACTAAGTACTATGTAGTCTTCTTCTTTCAGCCTTTCTTCTTTCAAGCCACCCGAAGGCCTTCAGCTTAACGACTGTTATCTTAATTGATAACAACCGACTTTTTACGAGCCCTCCGAAGCACGGAAACGCCCAATTCAGATACCACTACGCGGTCACCCGTCTATGAAATGACCGCGCCAAGGTTTGTTTAACCTACAGATCGTTTACCGACTGGTGAGCACAACTAGCAACTGGCTATAGACGCCTCGACTATGTAGTTATTTAATATAATACTTACTCCATTGGTAGAGCTCCGCATAAACGTGACCTCTCGGCCTCAGTAAAATCCGAAAAATTGTTGAGACCGTAAACAGTGCCAGGTTGTTCCTTATTCCATTTATTTATATTCTTCAAGTTTTCCACAAATACTTCATAATGCACCTGCTTATCAGCTTCGTCCTTGTATTGCTTACCGAAGTCTTTAATATACTTTTCGAATAGATTAGCCGCATCGTTTACATCGTAATATATTTTTTGAGCGTCAAAATCGATGTTTTCCGCCATAGTGGCTACTACGAAAAGCAGAACTAGACTGATTACGCATGCGGCATTGAAGTAAATACTGATATAGAACAGCTGCGCGGTGATTGGTCGAATTTCGTTTTCAGCTAGTCTACTTTACACTTGATAATGACAGCACAAATAATCGAAAAGCTTTTCAGTTCAATTAAAATTTCCTTTTTTCTTAATGGTTTTGAAGAATGTGAAGAAAAAATTTGTTGCTGTGAGTAGTGACTGAATAAGTTATTTTTGTGACAAATATGACATATTGCTGCTGTTCTTTTCTGATATTATTATAACAATAATAACGTTTGTGAGGAACTGAACAAATGCTGTAGCTCGATTACCGACAACCATCTATCAAGAAAGTTTATATGAAAATCTGTTTAGCGCCTCTACCGGGCGCCGTGAGAACTATTTTGGCAGTACATTTTAAATGTCAAACTCTCGATACTCGAGCGTACTGCCTGCAGAGAATTGCGCTACTGGTAGCTACATGACATAAAACATTTTTAAAAGCAAAAGTATTATTTTATAGCTCTTCCACAATAAAACATCAATTTTGACTTAAAATAATTTATTTTTGGATTACATAACAAAACTTAAATTATAAATGTGTAAAATATTTATTCTGCGATAATCTATATGTTATCCATCGGAAACTTATGCTTGTAAATATATATCTTATCACTCACACATCAAATAATTCAAAATTATCGCTACATCAAATTCTGCTATGAATCAGAACTCGACTTGAGTCATATTATATGAATGATCACTAAAATGTATTAAAACGAATGCAGTTTTACTCATAATCAGCTGTTCCGCTACCTTGTTGCATAGGTTTCGATTACATAACAAAGAAATCGGCTATAGTTAAATTAAATTAGCATTCTTGAACATTTATACCGTGACTTCTTAGATAGTCCGTGATCCGTGTACAAAAATAAAATAGTTACTTAAAGTCAGCGGTATAAATTTGCACCTCCCACACAAGTGGTCGATGGTTCGAACCCGAAGCAAGACACCATACTCGAAACACATAGACGAAAATACTCACCTAGTCCGTCTCTTCTCTCAATTGTTTCAATTCCTGCTCAGATAAGTCAGAATAACCATTGAATCTGTAAAACTGACCGGTTTCCTTATATAACTTGTTGAAATCCTTCAACCTGAACACAAACTGTTTGTAGTGCAGTTGCTTGTCTGCTTCATCTTTGTACGACTTATGAAAATCTTTTATATAATCTTCAAACAATTGGGGTGCATCTTTCAAATCATACTCGTGGGGTATGACCTCTTTATATTCTACTAGCGCCAAAGCGGTGACAGCGAACAGTAGGACTAAACAGACGGTACGCATTTTAATTGTATAGGTACAGTATAACTCCTGAACGAAAGTTGATGGTCGACAGGAACCTCTTATAAAGTTCATCTCTTATATAGTCCTGTGTTCAAGGAAAAGTATTCGAAAATAAAGATGACAACATCTCGTTTTTGTATTCCGGTCCTATTAAATCGGATGTTTATAGGAAATACAAGAACCAAGAACTGAGTTTAAATGAATCAAGTAGAATTTAAAATATAAAAGCAGTAAAATAAATTATGCTATTAAATTATCTAAAATTATAATTTGACTATTTTGTTTACATATTTTATTTTGACTCCTATTTTTTTGGTAACAACAGTTAGTATTTAAGTTTATAGTAAGTATAAAAGATTTTTTTTTGTTCGAAAAACAGTCGGTTCAACCTTATCCGCAAGAGAAATACTGGTTTCTAAATATATTCAAGTCTTAATACTGTTATGTTTGTTGCATCTCTATATTCTATTTAAACCATTTATGGTTCTTACACATTAAATAAGACATCAGAAATGCAGAACTCAGTAACTAGTCAGTACATTTATATGCAACAAAGGGCTACAGCTATTTCATTTTGCATTGCATCTTAACATCATGTTTAACCATACAATTTATTCTTATTCTTATGCATATAATCACCCGCAACGAAAATGATAACATGTCATAGCGGAAGATCTTTTGTTAAGACAAAAGGCCGTTCGCCTTGTGCTCGGGCACGTGAGGTTATAACAAGAGATATTATATCCAACAGATATGGGTACCTACCTAAAATAGCCCAAGAATTATAGAACAGTAACTCGATTCTCTACTACTGTCGACTACCGACTTCCAGCTTGCTATCGTGAATTTTTGCACGAAAATCAGTTTAGCACCTCTACCGGGCTCCGTAAGAACTATTATAATACTACTTTTTAAATGTCAAACTATTGATATTCGACAGTACGGAAAAAAACGTGATGTTTACTATCAAGTACCTGGCTATTGAATTCGCCGCCAGCTTTTTGTGCCAGCTATTTATTTATTTCTATTATCAAATTAACCTCTTTTTCTAAGCTTCCCCGTTTTACGGTATTTTATTGTTGGACAATATAGTATTTATCTTGTTGTTTGACAATAGTCGAGGTGGTCACCAGTTCTCCATCACGGCCGTGCTGACAGGGCAATCAAGCTCGAAGCTGGTGACAGCTTCTTCTTGGCGGACGCTCATCTTAAACTTAGTCTTAGTATCGTCCACGCCAGGGACATCTGTCTACCTGATTATCTTTATTCGATAAATAACGGTGAGATAAACTGTTATCTCATTGAATTGTTCTGCACTATTTTTATTTCATTGTTTAAGATTAGATTTCGCTTAAATCACGCACCTGTTATTTTTTATCAAAATCTCAAACCATTTTTATTTGATTTCTATGACAACTTTCACGGAACTCCCGAAAACTGATGGAAAGCACCGTGATTGAATAATTTAGTTATTCAAATTACAGCCATAGCCTTTTAAGTCAGGGTAACAACAGGGATCAATAAAACATGGTTATAAGTTCAAAAATTATAATTATTCTTATGAAGTAATAAGGACGTACGTATCAAAGCAGCATCACGTCATCAATGATCTGCAAAGATAAAAAACAATGAATATTATTAAAGTAATCTTGATAAGTCAGATTGTATTGCTGTAGTGTTGATTATATTTCATACTAGCTGACCCGCGCAACTTCGCTTGCGTCACTTAAGGGATTCATAATTTTCCCCGTTTTTGTAACATTTTTCACTGGTACTCTACTCCTATTGGTCGTAGCGTGATGATATATAGTATATAGCCTTCCTCGATAAATGGGCTATCTAACACTGAAAGAATTTTTCAAATCGGACCAGTAGTTCCCGAGATTAGCGCGTTCAAACAAACAAACAAACAAACAAACAAACAAACTCTTCAGCTTTATAATATTATATTAGTATAGATTGAGCACGGAAACAAAACAGTAACTTTGCATTATCAAGTGCAAAATGGCCGCAATTCAGGCGGAAATAAGAGTCTTTTTTTTTGAATTCACAACGAATGATCTCTCTTAATCGTGTATGTGGATTAATAAAGAGAATCCAGGAAGATTGGTTTAATTATTAAAATTTTCTGTCTTCGCCTTATCGGCGTCTATTACTCTTTATTTTTTTCTCATCAATTGTCAGCTATCATAAACTTTTCTTTACTCTGATCGTTTTGATACCCAAGTTTATCATTCCACATAAACATATGTTCGAAAATTATATTTTCAATTTCTAAAACTACTTACGTATTATTTTGTAGATTCAGTTTTCTAGATTCGGCAGTGGTCTGAAGAACCTTTGGTTTTCTTCTTCAGTGAAATCAGCAAAGCCAGTGATACCATATCCAGTGTCAGGTTGTTCCGCATTCAACTTGTTTATCTTCACTAAATTGTTCTTAAATGCTTCGTAATGTACCTGTCTGTCGGCATCATCCTTGTACTTCCTGTCGTTGTCTTTAATGAATTGTTCGAATAACTGTGGAGCGTCCTTCAAATCATAGTATGTTTTTTCTATGTGACCGGGGCCGAATTGTGGGCCGTTCGCCATAGCGGCCGCGACGAATAGCAACACTAAACTGATTGAACGCATTGTTTCGTGATCGTTTACAGCAGTAAGATAACTGAAGTCCGAGTGTGATTAATTTGGTATAAACGCGCTCCTTTTTATACTAGCGATATTGTTGACCTAAACTATTGACCTATACATGAATATTACATCATTTACGTGCCGCTTTTTTTACATCGTTTAAAAAAAACTGATTTAATTTTCCTTGAAAAACGCACATTGAACTTGGTTGAAAGGTTCAGTACAAGTAATAATTCTCTCTTTGCAAAATCTTCCTTTTTTCAATTCTGTTTCAATTCTGAGATTTTTCAGCAAATTAATTGTTCAAAAATATAAATTACTCATTACTAGTTTTGACATAATTTAGCTTTAAACTATACCTTACCCTCTTATTCATAAACACACTATAAACCTATTTTAGTTCAAAAACTATTATAATATGTTTTATCTTTTTCATTTCGCTAAGGAGTGAAAGAAACGAAACTCTTTATTAGCCTTTCAAAACTTCATATATTTTTATGAATAAAAGGGTAAAAGTTTAATAAAATGATACATAGGTACATACAATAAAAATAACTCACGTAATTTTAACATTTATTTAATGACTTTCTTAATTGTGTTCATAGGTTTGAGTGATTTGGAAGAGGCATGTTGAAAATAAAGATGCAATCAAAAGATTCAGGAAATCATTTAAAATTATTTAAATGACGGCCATTTTCATGTCGCGTGTAAGGAACTCTAAATTTAAATATACCTAAATATTTACTCTTATCTTAACGTGTTGTGATTGTTGTCAACATAAACCTTGTAAAGAATAAACAAATATTTATAACTATAGTCTATACGTACAAATAGCTACTATATCATGGAAAACACATAACATCAAAATGCCCTCATAAAGGCGCGAAAATTGGCACCTTCGAAAGTATATCTTGTAAAAATATACATTGTAAATAGTTATTGTATATATCGGAATCATATAATCATATAATCGGATGTTACAAATAGTATCTAGTTATTATATATACCATTTTTTTGTAGGTATGCAAAATACCTACATTATAAATATACTGCTTAAATTATTTTTTTGACAAAACCAAAATTATTTGACTGTTTCTTTAATACTATATTCATACAGACTGAGACGTGGTAAAAAAAATATTTGTTATAAATAACAAAATCAGTTTATTTGCATAACTTGTACATATTGTTTAATTTTGCAGCCGTCTACATACATAGAAATATCCATAAGACTTAAACTTTTTGTTAAAACTGATTTTAAATGAAAAACCAATTTGCCAAAAATCGTAGAACAGCAAGTAAAAATCTATTTGTTAATCCAATTAAATATTTAAATTCAAATAAACCCATAAACAAAAAGTTACAGCGAAAATAATTGTTTATTCAGGTGTTACTGCTTTTCCAGTGATTTCCGATTTCATCGATTCATCTGAAAACAAATAAAAATTGTGTAAACATGTTGTTTACAACTCATAATTTACCTAAAAAATATTATCGTGATTGAAAGAGGAAAAAATCGAAAAACATATTGTGAAATAAGTATATCGTAATGTTTAAATTTCTAGTAATTTATCAATTTAGATCTAATATGCACAACTTTTTTAAAATAAACTAAGAAAAACTTCCGAATAATCAAATCGCAAGTTTTACATACAAACAGGACTTCTTTATATGAGTGAAAATCTCAGTAGCCTTATTCAAGCATCGCATTTTTTAGAAGGTAGGTAAACCTAGGTATTTAATCATTATGCTCATATTTAAGCCTAATGTTGGCTTGATAGTTTACCATCATTAAAACCTCCGGCCCGGTTGCCCGGTTGCCCGGTTTCTGAGGCACATTTAGCGGTAGTTTGTCCATTAAAACTATCATGTTTATATCAGCTTAAACAACATTAAGTTTAAATACAAGTAGTCTGAAACCAAAGTAGTAACAACAAAATCGTCAGAATTTACTTACTTTTTTTAGTTGACTTGATTTCTTATCCCAGGCGTCTCCTCTCAGCGTCAGTGTAGTCAGAGAACATGTTGACACCAAACGCGGTCAAGGGAAAATCAGCATTAGACTTGTTGATATGCTTCAGATTATTTACAAACGCTTCATAATGAACTTGTCTATCAGCTTCGTCCTTGTACACCTTATTGTAATCCTTCACGAATTTTTCAAACAGATTTGGAGCATCATTTACGTCGTAATATTCTTTATGTAGTGGAGGAGGGCTTACAGGTGAACCGTAAGCCGTAGCGGCAACAACAACAAGCAACAATAGACTGACTGCACGCATTTTGAAATAGTTCTTCCTCACTCTAATGACGAACGATTCTGTTTGACTCAGAATCAAAATGCTGCTTATATATAGTGAAAATACGCTTCAAAACGTACTACGTTGTGTAAAAAATATTGACTTTGATCAGTCCTACTTTTGTAGAGTTCCGTAAAAATTAATATCGAAATCAAACCATGGATTTTTAGAAGTATCGTTTTGTGTACATATTAATGTGCTACACTTATGATATTGGAACATGTTATTCCGAGTAATATGTTTGTCTATTTCTGAGAAATACTAAAGTAAAGCTGAAACCCTTCTTTGTAACTAATATTTCCTGAAGCAGTTTCATTTAACACTAGCTGACCCGCGCAACTTCACTTGCGTCACATAAGAGAATCATAATTTTCCCCGTTTTTGTAACATTTTTCACTGGTACTCTGCTCCTATTGGTCGTAGCGTGATGATATATAGCCTATAGCCTTCCTCGATAAATGGGCTATCTAACACTGAAAGAATTTTTCAAATCGGACCAGTAGTTCCCGAGATTAGCGCGTTCAAACAAACAAACAAACAAACTCTTCAGCTTTATAATATTAGTATAGATTTGCTTTTCGTTCGCTTTCTCACATTATTGATTTAACTACACACACTTCTTTCATGAAACACATTATTTTGTTTAGATTTTGACTTGATCTGGTGATAATTTATATTTCACTGATTACCAAAAAAAAAATCACATGTGGTCAACAAAAAAGATTTTTTTAAATTATAATCTCTCTCTCTTAAATATGATCTCGCTCGTAATATCTGTTAATTTCTAGGCCTATGATCTTATTTTCAGTGTAAAGAGCGTTAAGCAGTACTTTCTGGGCTGACATTATCCAATAGACATTGGAAAATATTATAAGGAACTCTACGACAATCGTAACCTGAAACGTTTTTCTTTTCCACGTGTAAGCAGGTACCAATATTATTTTTGACAAAAAAAACCGCAGAACCTTGGATTGTGCTAAGATTATTTAATTTGTGGTTTTCCGTGATGATCACGTGCTATGGATTCTGTCGTTAAGTACTTACTTCGACAACGATTCAAAGAGTGTTTTGTAAAGTTGTTGTAATAAATACTTATGGGCATGTCGTTAATTTAAAACCACTATATCCGGTTCTGAATCCACGTGGGAATGCTGTTTACAATTTGGGTGTTGTTGGGCGCCAGGATCCGCCGTCGGTTCAGACTGACCAAAAAGGACGTCAAGAATTTTCGATCACCTGCGACCAAAAGCTGAAGGAAACGTTTACAAGAAACTGTTCCGAACACAAAACAAACTGTTTACCTCTACCTCTAAGAACAGTGCGAATGCACTCCGACTTTCGCGGTAACTTTCGGTTCCGCGTGTAATGTTAGCTTGAATCTGACAAGATTATCAAATCGATTAAGTTTATTTTTAACAAGCAACATTATTTTCTCTTTGGTTGAAAAAAGTATTTCTATAAATATCTTGTCTTCTGTCTTTTAAGATAGCTAAACCAGTTGAGATATAAAAAAAACATATTTGTCGGTCTGTATATTTGGCGGATCAGAACATAAATATTGTAAGTATGTTATGTATGGTTAACTTCACGATATCATGTGTGTCTTGGATTCCAGTTCAACTTTAGGCAGATATTTGTGTGATGAGCAGGTATATTTTTGTGTTCTGGTCTTGAAGTTTTATCTTTATTTAAATTATAATGTAAATTAATTGTTTTGTAGTTGACAGTTAACTGGCTTAGTTAATAACAGCCGCGTGGATCAATCTCTGAGGCAAAGCTACGCTTGCCAAGGTTGTCCTGTGTATGGGTGTCTATCTAATACGTATCGACTTCTTCCATGTTTCGGAATACACGTAAAATTCTGGGTCCTGGCTGTTATTTTCAAAGATCTTTGACAGTCGTTAACAGTAGTCAGAAGCTTGAAAGTCTGGCAACCAGTCTTACCGAAGGGTATCGTGTTATATACCAGGTAACTGGGTTGTGGAGGTCAGATAGGCAATCGCTCCTTGTAAAAACACCGGTGTCCTGCATCCGGTGAGACTGGAAGTCGACTCCAACATAGTTGGAAGGAAGGCTGGGCTGATGAGTTAACTGGTTATCGAAGTACGTACTCAAACTCGGTTTCATTCTCAACCTTAGGATTTTTTAAGCAGGAAAATAATTATTTGATGTTGGAGTTAGATCAGTACAAAGGAACTTTCCTGGCGTACCTACTTACTTATAGGGGACACGATATCGCCAAATCAGTTCGTTTCGTCGCTTATTGCAGATATTCAGATGGTCCTCTTACAAAAGTATCCTGTGTCCTGGCCTGACTGGTCCTTCATCAAAATGAGTTGTTCAGTAGTTTTGGCTGTGTTAGTGTTTGAGTAACAAACATACACAACAAAAATATTATTATACGAATGGATGCCTTTAACTTTTAGAAAGATTATGCAAATGAATGAGTGTCAAACTGTCCTATTCAACCGAATAGATAATGTTTGTTTCCATGAACCAATTAATCGAAGTTTGTCTTGGACTTCTTCTGTTTATAATTATTGAAAATACTGTCACCTGGTCTATATTATGTTATGTTTGTTTGTTTTTCATAAATATAGTAGAACTGGAGGGAACAGGTCTAGTCTAACATAATATAAATATGGGCATAAAGGTAATTAAAACGTCAGAATTAGCATAACAATAAATTTATTTAGGGTCGTAAGTTCTTTCATAATACATTATACAGATCTTAACACAAGTTTCGTTGAGAAGAGATTTTCAATTAAACAACTGATAAAATAAAACCTCTTATTTAAAAAAGTACGATTTTATTCTTATGGTAGCATCATTTTATGTAAACGCTTTTTTCTTTATATGGTCCAGTGTTGTTATAGTTTCAGCAATTTCTATTGATCTGCAAACAAAAAGAAACATACATTAGAGTAATGATTAAGTATGTCACTTACAAAAAATGCGGTTATTTTAACGATCATTTATTTAGCTAAAATAGTCCGACAATGCATTACAAACTGCGGGTTAAATATAGCCACAATAGACACACTTCAAAGAACGTTTCTTTTAGTCGTTAAATAAAGATTCTATAAACATTCGTAACAATAATTCTCATTAAGTGCCGTTTGTGTTCCATCGAGTATTCGACACTTCAAGGATTAATATTGCTACTTAAATAAGTATGTTATAAGTACTTTGTTAGATTTCCTTACTGTGTTAGGTACAAAAGTGTAAGTTGGATGATAGAAACTAATTTTATACTTATAGAAAAGGATAATCAAGTCTATAACTAAGATAAAAATCACTCATCTTCAATCTAAAACACTAAATGATAACTTCACTTACAATACAAACGGCGGCCATTCTTATCCAAGACGTTTCCTCTGCTCATCAGTGAAGTCAGAAAACTGGTTAATACCATAAGCAGTAAGGGGTTGCTCAGCGTTCCACTTGTTGATATTCTTCAAGTTATTGACAAAAGCCTCGTAATGGACTTGTCTGTCGGCATCATCGGTGTACTGCTTATTGTAATCTTTGATGAATTTCTCAAATAAATTCGGAGCGTCATTTACGTCATAATATTCCTTGTCTAGTGGTGGAGGGTCTACGGGAGTAGCGTAAACAGTAGTGGCTGCGACAACTAGTAATATAACACAGACGGTACGCATTTTCAAAGAGTATTACACAGATCTTTACCGTACTAGCTTACAATTCAGTTTGACGGTATTTGTTCGCAACGGCGCTTATATATTATTATGCTAGTCAAATTACGCTGCTATGTAAAAAATTACTTATTCACACATCACGTTTTGTGATCATGTGCTTCGATTAGATCTGCTTTTGTAAAGTTCTGTAGCTTACGGAACTGTGATTATTTATAACATGCAAGATCAATCAACCAATAAAATTTTACTGGCAAAAAATATTTTAATAATGCCTGGCGCCTGCCGTCTGGTGTCTTGCCGTACAAATAGGATTGCCAGATCCAGGCTGATCATTTGTGGGGCCAAGAACGGAATCAGAGTTCTGGTCTCCGATCCAAGACCTGAGTAGGAATGACCAAAAAATATATAAATAGGAGTCCTGGCTTTTGTCATAAGATCGAAAAATAATCTGATATTTCTAAAAAGCAGTAGCCTAGGAGTACTTACATAAAAAGTTCCCTCGCAAATAAGCCATGAGTATGTAACAAGAATATCGTAAAGAAAAATCTCGCTTGCCTGAGGGTTCCTTACCCAGTTATTTTAGTCCATCTCATTCAATCTCAATTGAATGTGATGGACTTGAGGTCTAATCCCTCAAAGTGAAGAAAATTATGTGCTTAATAAATTAACTATTGTACCTATTGCATCATCAGCTAGGTCGCTCTGTCGGTCGCATCGCTCATCAGCATAGTGTAGTGGTAGGGAATTGACCTAGTAAGAAAAAAAACAAAGTCCTTACTTAATACATTTATTCAGTCTATCTTTGCTGGTACTTAGGTATATTGTAACAATAGGTATTGCCTTTTCACCGATGCATATGCTACCTGTAAACAAAAGGCTAATATGAATAGAATATCTAGAGACTTAAATAATATGGCTGGATATTGAACTAAAAAAATATGATAAAAAATGTATAGGTACCAAAGCTCTAGGGGCTTGTTACTATTTCGAATTTTACAAATAACTTATATTATTCCGTAGGTTAATTTCCATTAAAAACAAGTCGAGTCAAGCATACAAAAAAAATAATTTGAAAATAAGTATACCTAATATCTTTACATTTTTTCGTTACGTATTAACTTAGAACCGGGGCACCTACCTTTTAACACCAGTTTCTACTCTCTTCTGGGGACCAGTCAGCAAAATTGTTAATGCCAAAAGCAGTGTTAGGTTGTTCCCTATTTAACTGATTTATTCTTTTCATTGAATCCACAAAGTATTTAAAACGCACTTGTTTCTCAGCTTCATCCTTGTATTGCCTATTGAAGTCTCTAATAAATTTTTCAAATAAATTGGCCGCGTCGTTTACATCTAAGTATATTTTGTAGGATTGAACATCTATTGGAAGCGCCATTGCAGCTTCAACGGATCGTAAGACAACACTGATGGCACAAGTTTTGGTAATTTGATTATTATACCTTGCTGTGTATTGTTATCTACGTGTCTCTACGTCTATCTGTGTAATGTAGTTGATAGCAGAGCATATGGTGTCACAGAATTCTTTTGGGCATACGTGGTGCAGTAGGCACACATAATACATCGAAATCCGTTGTCGCTTTATCTATTGAGTTATCTAACGGTTATTCATAAGCCATGAAACTGGCCCTAAATATGTTATACTAGCTGACCCGCGCAACTTCGCTTGCGTCACATAAGAGAGAATCATATTTTTTCCCGCTTTTGTAACATTTTTCGTTGCTACTTCGCTCCTAATGGTCATAGCGTGATGTTATATACCCTAAAGCCTTCCTCGATAAATGGGCTAGCTAACACTGAAATAATTTTTCAAATCGGACCCGTAGTTCTTGAGATTAGCGCGTTCAAACAAACAAACAAACAAACTCTTCAGCTTTATAATATTAGTATAGATTTATAATATTAGTATAGATTGAATCTACATCAATGAAGTAGATATAATTTGTAAGGAGGATAATTATTTTTTTACGACCGTTGGCGTCTCTCCAACGTCTACGCTGCGTGTGCGTCGCGTGGCAAGCGTTAACGTCCGCTAAGCACGACGTTAACCTCGCGCACGTGAAACTATTTGAGACCCAACAGAACAGTAGCCTGATTCTCTACCATTATCAAATATACCATGTGGTTACCATAGCACAAGCTCAACCTAGTTTGGAATCAAATGACCGTGGGTGAGTTGTCCAATGATATTTATTAATTTATTATTATCGACAACCGGCAAGTTAACGTTGCGTATACGCGACGCTGCGCAGACATTGAAGGAACACCAAGTAAGGAAATTTCATTTATTAAGTAATTATTTCATTTATCAGAGAGTTAGGCGAAGTGTTTTTGTTTTACGGGTCCAAGAACTAATCTGAATAAATTCATATGGCTCAACTTTGCGAGTTTGAAGACAATTATGTCGAGAGAGGTCAATATCCATTCCGAACTATTCAATTAAATCAGGGGTTCCCAGTCTTTAGTCAGGGACCACTTTTACATTATTCTTGTTAGCAGGGACCACTATGAAAGTATATTAAAAATAAAGTACATACATAATAGTAATTTAATTAATTGGAGGAGAAAAAAAATAAGACAAAACTTTACTAAATACATTTTATTTGCCCATTGCCTTTGTATACATATGAAAGGTCATCACATCACATAGGTACATATGAGGTATTGCCTATTTATCTGGGAACAAAAAGAAATTATAATGAGAATATCCAAAGAAAATAAAATAAAAATAATATTGGACGTTGAATGAAATGTAAAGTAAAAATATATAACAATTAAGACACAGAAAATTTTATGGAGCACTGTGTTACTTTAATTCGGAATAAGTATGTTATTGTAAGTTGTTGTTTGTATTCTAAACTTAAATAAGAATATACTATAACCAAATGCAAAAATAAAATAATATGATAATTAAGTTTAATATCCTAATATATACTTATTATATATTAAAATAGAAAGTAGGTACCTTTCAACAACACCGTCTCCTCTCTTCCGGGGACCAGTCAGAAAAATCATTAATGCCATAAACAGTTATAGGTTGTTCCCTATTCAACTGATTTATTCTTTTCAATGAATCCACAAAGTATTCAAAACGCAATTGTTTTTCCACTTCATCCTTGTATTGTTTATTAAAGTCTTTTATATATTTTTCAAATAAACTAGCTGCATCATTTACATCATAGAATACTTTTAGAGATTGAATATCCATAATGAATTACAAAAATAAAACTGATAGCTTGGCTTTTGACAATCTGATAATATTATAGCTGTGTATTGTAATCTACTAGTATAGTTGATAGTGGAGTTATGATGTCAGTGTCACAGAATTATTTTAAGCATCTGTGGTAAAGTAGTTAAACATGCACACATTAAGCTAGTTTAAGTAGCTACTCTAAGTTTAATATTATTTTAAATCTACAAGTTAATGGAAATAGTATATTTTTTAAAAGTGGAAAACTACATTATCATTCCATTATGTAATAAACATGTAGATAAATTTTGTTTATTCATTTATTGGGGAGTAAGGTGAATTGCATTGTTTCACAGGTCCAAAAACTCATCTGAAAAAGTAATGAAAAATAATTTAGCAAGTGATAACACATTTTGGTTGAGTTTCGTAGGTCAATTTACATTCTATACTATTCTCCACAGCAACTACTATTGCGAACTTACACAAATATTAATTATTCAAAGTATTCAAAATTATAATTTATCAAATATCCCGATTCCCGTAAACAAACAGGTGTTTTGAACATTTGAACTTGACAGATTTTGACATAAATGATTCCGTTTAGTTATCTGCTCACTACAAAATAGTTACCAAGTCTAATTTTATTAATAAAATCATATATATATATCATTTACAAAATGCATTTCTTTCTTAGTAGTCAAATACGAGGAATATTTTAATTGTTTTTATTTTGAAACAGATTCAAGCTCTTTATAAATAATTTATAATGATACCGCAAAGCACAAAAGTAATAGCAAAAATTTAACGAAATAGTTCAAAACGTTCATCTTGAGGCACAATAAATAAAAAGGTAAAGAATTGTGACCTTTATAATAATAATACGGTATGGTCAATGTAGTAATATAATTTTAAATCTTTGTATTGAGAACTGGATATCACCTGAGACTCCGATAAAATGTCTACTATAATGCAACCTAGATACATGCTGCTGAGAATGGCTGAGCTGGAAAAGTTATCGTTTAAGACCGGTATTATTATATTGGAAGCACATTTTGAAACCCAATAAACAATGACATGGTAAAATAGGTTTTTATAAGTGCCTCCATATTGATACCAGTCTACTAAGGGTTATAATACCTAGGTGCTTACGTTTCAACTACTCCGGCGGCGCTATACATCCGCACAGACGTGCAGTTTGTTCCGGGGTCCAGTCAGAAAAATCTGTAAGGCCGTAAACAGTGTTGGGTTGTTCCCTGTTGTACTGATTTATTTTTTTCAATGATTCCACAAAGTGATTAAAGTGCACTTGCTTCTCGGCTTCATCCTTGTATTCTTTATTGAAATCTTTGAGATATTTTTCATAAATGTTAACCGCGTCGTTCACATCGTAATATATTTTTTGGGACTGGTAATCTGTTGGGAGAGCCATTGCGGCCGCTACGAAAAGCAAAGCTAAACTGATGGCGCGCGTTTTGGTAATCTAGTAATGTAATCTACTAGATTATTATAGTACTAGCTGACCCGCGCAACTTCGCTTGCGTCACATAAGAGAGAATGGGTCAAATATTCCCCGTTTTTGTAACACTTTTTTACTGTTACTCTGCTCCTATTGGTCGTAGCGTTATGATATAAAATATGCTTTTTTTCACGAAAAATATTCTTAAAATTATTTATATCCCTTAATATAACGAAGTCGCGCTAAGGCATATCCGCCATTAAAACAGTTGCCATGACAACGGAATTTTGTTACTTTAATGTCATTATAATATTGATTATTCGCGACTTCGTTCGCCACCTGAATTTTCTCGGGAAATGCGTCATTTTCCCGGGGTAAAAAGTAGCCTATGTCCTTTCTCGGGTATCTAAATATCTCCATACCAAATTTCATGCAAATTGGTTCAGTAGTTTAGGCGTGATTGAGTAGCAGACAGACAGACAGACAGACAGAGTTACTTTCGCATTTATAATATTAGCATGGATTTGATAGCAAAGCTACGGAATTTACAGATTTATTTTTAGCGACCCCGCAATACTACTCTTACTTACGTACGTCCAAATTCAAATCGAATTATTTATGAATATGTCTGAACTATAACCAATCCAAAGTCTCTCTTATGTGAAAAACATGTGGTTAAATAAAGAAGGGTCTGTAAAAAGCTTTTTCTGACTTTTTCTATTAAGTATTTCTGTTTTCCAGATTTTGAAGCTAAGGTGTGTAGACCTTTGTTCCTCGGATAGCACGTAGAGTCATCGGTCCTGCGCCTGACCTCTCACTGATTGTGTCGGTTTTCCATCCCACCCGGTTATGGGAGTGAAGGAATAGAGTGTAACTTTGTATTGTGTTCACATTTGGACACTGGTAAACTTAGCCCTGCTCCGTTGGTCGGTTTCAATAAAATTGGCCGCCGTAGCCGTATATCGGATAAAAGGACTTAATTTATCATTAGGCATTATTTAAATTATCAACTTGTTTATAATGAGAGCAAACAATTAAAGCAACTTGTAGTTATCCAACAATGCACTTTGTAAACAACCAGTTGATCCTGCCTTCTCTTTTAGATCAGAATATGTAGAGAAAATAAAGCAAAAATGATCAATAACTTTATTGATTTAAATGTAATAACTATTGTTTGTTTTTTATTTATATAATAAAATAATTGTTGGTTTCATAAAATATTTATCTCATAATTGTATTTGTACTATAAAAATAATTACATTTCGAGTTTTATTTTGAAATCTATAATTTAGTGAAGTCCTAACTCTAGTTTATTAGCTTAGCTTAAACCGACTTATACAATTTTTGATTTTATTGCAATATATCGCACTTTTCTCACTTTACATTGACACAAATATTTTTAGTTTGGGCTAGCTAGCCAAACTTATGGCACGCGCGCCACGCCCACATGCCCCTTCCTCTTGTGTTCCTAATTAATACATTTAGTAAAGTTTGATTGTTTCACAGGATCTCGTCTGAAAACAATAAAGTTAATAAATTTATATTTAATAAACTTTATACTATAAGTATAACTAGTTTGTTATAACACTAAAGTAATAGATAAATTATGTTGTTAAGTATTTAGTTTCAATATTCCCTAGCGACTATTTGATCAAAAAAATATATTAATCAGAACTCGAGACTCACAAGCAGAATCATTCTAACGACAAAAAATCTATTAAAATATAAGCAGTAATAATTCAAATAATTTACCTACTATTAATTATGGTCGGCTGTCAGCGAACATGTTTATCGCGAAAACAGTGTTGGGATGTTCCTTATTAAACTTATTCAATTTCTTCAGTGTTTTCACAAATATTTCGTAGTGCTTTTGTTTCTCAGCTTCATTGTATTTCTTATTGAAGTCCTTAAGATACTTTTCGTACAAGTTAGCTGAATCATTTATGTCATAATATACCTTTTTGACCCCCGACGCAGGAGGGGTGTTACGAGACTCATTATCTACCGGTTGTGCCATAGCGGTGGCAACGAACAACAAGACTAAACTGACTACGCGCATTTTGTTAATATATTATCTTCGGTAGGAATGATCCGGTTCAATAGATACAAGTTCACAATGATCGTCTCTTATATACGTCCAAACCGAACTAATATGTTTTCTTTTTTTATCGTTTGAGAATAGATACCTACTTACTTTCCTTCTATTTCTGAAATGACTCTAGTTTTACTTACCTTTTTAGGTCAAAGCTTTAAGATATTACAATATAATCACAATCTACATTAAGTACGTACCTACATACTTTCTTCGGATATCATTGCTAGTAAAAATCGTAAATGAATTCCAAACTTTGCAGGCGGCCTAGTCAAAACATGACTGCATCGATAATAATGACGCATCAATGATGGAAACACATTATCTGTGCGAGCTGTTAAACAGGTATTTATTAATACATACAGGATCTACCACTTCCACCTATTTTTTAGACAAAAGAGAATGGAATTCGCCGTGTTTCGGTCGCGCGTAATTTGCGCGAACGTTCCACCACAAGGAGCGCCGAGCGTGAGCTTCGCGCGTATTTTAAACTCGCGCGAAACTTGTGGACGCTATGGGCGTCTAGTGTCTCGGTAACGCGCGAAAGAATTCGCGGCGATTAAGCCCTTTCTGGATACAGTCTAAGTTAGCCAAATCGTCGGTCCACACGTCAAAACTGAATTAACATAATTATTTTGTTTCTGGTCATCAGGTCAGCATAAACGGCAATGGGATAAAGGCAAAGTAGCCCAGTAAAAATACCATTCAACATTTATTTTGCTGGGATTCCCAAACTCAATGTCAATAGATATAGCAAACAATAAGTTTTCCTTCTATGGACAAAGAAGGTAAATTTATATCAAAATATCAAACCACAGAAAGATAAACAAGTCTCGAGATGTTTTTAAATTGCATCATTCATTAGCTTAGCCTGTCTTCCAAATGATGTAGCAGTTCGTTCCAGTCTCATCGGTTGCAGCTGAATATCAGCATTCCTCATGGCGCGACTGCCTATCTAAAACTGGTTGTCAGACTTTCAAGCTTCTGACTACTGTTGACACTGTCAAAGATCTTCGAAAATGACAGCCGGGTCCCACAATTTAACGTGCCTTCCAAAACACGGAGGAACTCGATATGTTTAAGATGGTCACTCATCCACAAAACAACCTCGGCAAGTGAAGCTTAACCTTAGATTGAACCGCGCAGCTGTTGTTAACAAAGCCACGAGAACCTCGTGTTTCATATCATGTTTCTTATATTGCATGGCAACTTAATATTCATAAATAAAAATGTGGGATCAAAATAGATTCTGAGTAATACATAGGTACATGCATGCATACATAATTACATACATAATATCACGCCTTTCGAAATGCGGTAGGTAGAGACCAAAGACTAATTAATCAATGACGTCATAGTTCATATATTTATTGGAGCGGATCTTCGCTATTCACTAGTTGCAGCTATTATTATGAACTTAATCAGAAAAATATATTTAAACAGGTATAACCAGTATAATATGATACCTTTTTTCGTAGTCCAGATGTCGTTTATATTATACTAGCTGATCCTCGCAACTTCGCTTGCATCACATAACAGAGAATGGGTCATATTTTATTCCGTTTTTGAAACCCGTCTTTTCCTTGCTACTCCGCTCCTAATGTTTGCGTAGCGTAACGTTGTATAGTCTTATAGCCCTCCTCAATCAACAGAGGATCCAACAGTAAAATAATTTTTCAATTCGCACCATCAGTTCATGAGATTTGCGCGTTCAAACAAACAAACAAACTCTACAATTTTATAATATTAGTATAGATTTGTCTTGAGGGAAAAGAAAAAAAAAGCTTATTATAAAA
Source organism: Anticarsia gemmatalis (assembly GCF_050436995.1). NCBI lineage: Eukaryota > Metazoa > Arthropoda > Insecta > Lepidoptera > Erebidae > Anticarsia > Anticarsia gemmatalis. Next base: position 8,575,119 of record NC_134752.1, read on the forward strand.
AACATATTTATAAAAACTTTATTTCTTAAACTTACAACTAGTAACACTGTTAACAATATTAACTAATACTTATTCTTAGTTTTTTTCTACAATCACAGTATTGAGGCACATAAGTGTGTTATTAAGTTTGGTTACAACAAATCAGCCGCAAAGCCTTAAGGCATTTCAATATAGCTGTTAGGAAGTTTTATGGTCAAGGAACAAATATTATTATATGCTTTTTTAACGAAGAAGGCGAAGATTTGATATATGTTTTTATTTTATTTTTTAACAAAAATAGTTGTCTCAGGGACTTTTACAAATATAAACGGACACAAAGTACAACCAGATCCGAAACAGCTATCTGTAGATCACACTAATATTTATTCCGTGTGAGATACGAACCCACGACCATAACTTAACCATTGCTCTATGGAGGCCGTCATCTTAGTACCAACAGGTTTTATGTGAACGTATGTAATATGGTGCCTAACTTATAGCTTTATAAAAACGGTCCCCATCCAATATACATTTGACATAAGTTGTGTATGCTTGTAGCCTCCACGATTAGATGCTCCACCTGACCTTCAGGAGACAGTGATAGTGATAACTGCTTGTTTTTCGTTCTCACCTGTAAATAACAATATTGAATTAATATAGATCTATGTTTGTCTATTTTAACACCTAAATATCAAATATCGAATATCAAATAGCTCCGAACCCAGTCATTTTAAATTTTAATCTAGAAAGTCTCATTAAAATCAAATCAAATACCAAAATTTCAGAATGATGTGACTTGATGTGGAATGACAAAATCAGTAAAAAGATGCTTGTTTATTGCTAAAGATATGATCTTTGTATTTTACGATATTTTACGCTATCAATTATGTTTACTAGGATTACTTGACGTTGCGGCATAGACTACACCGGATAACAGTCACGCAATGCGAAAGCTTTCATTATTATGACTGCCGAGAGCACCACAATATAAGCCCTACCACCAGAATTGGACTATCTACATCTGTTTCAGCTAATTTAGGTGGCATCAGTTATGATTCGTACACTTTCTTCGGTAACTAAAAGACGTACCTACGAACCTACTAAGACCTACGAACTATATATTTTTTTATATAAATTAGTACATAATAAAGACATTATTATGAATCTTACCATGCCATTAAGTCGTTGTTTAATATGCTGTAAATGTTGCAGCGCTTGTTCGTTGGTCCGTTCCCCGCAGTCGACGGGGCGCACTCGCCCCCACGACACTAAGGGATCGTATACAAACGGACCAATCACAGACATCAGCGCCGCTGTCTGCGCTCGAAGTGCACGCATTACTGCTTCACAACTTTTCCTAGAAAAATAAAATTAAGTTACAACGAAAAAACAAACTGCTTATATTATTATGGTTTGGAGAGTAACGTATACGGCTGCTGATTACGAGGTATCGGTGTAGATCCCCGGGTAGGGCAATGTATTTATCAAAATACTTACAAGTTAACATTTCGGACGATTGAAGGTTGAAAAATAGTTTCCTTATTTGAAGTGTTACTACGAATTTTATTTTTTTAAAACGAAAAGCTAAAGCTATTAAAGCTTTTTGATTAAATAAAAAAGTCGATTTAGCTAACCCAAAGATGAATAATGGTTCATATCGAAACCAGACTCCAAATAGATTTTTTATTTCATTACTATGAGACGGTTTTTTCTAGCGTGCTATGCCATTGTACTCAAAGGACATAGTGATAAACGGTAACAATTGCATAGTACTTAGACAAACCCACAATTATTTGAACCAACAACTGTAACGAACTGTTATAAAAACGTGTCATCATACGAACGGTATAGGGGATTTTAACGCGAGTGGATTTTCCTAATTGTTTTGTCAAATATTGTCGACAAATTGGACAAAAAACGGGGAATTACTCAAGCTCTATTTTTGGAAGCACAATAAGAGCATGTGATCTTCTTTTGTACTTTTTTGGCAAATATTTCTATTATAGTATTTTATTATGTGTATTTTTTGTTACGACGTACAGTCAGACTAAGCCACCTTACGCACAAACGGTTAACCGCAGGACCGGCTAGCCGCGCGGCAAAACGCTTTTACAGTTTGATATGCAACCGAATATGATTTTACGCGATTAGCCTCTATGAATTTTGAGGCGGTTGCATATTAAACTGTAACCGCGCGGCTAGCCGCTCCCGCGGATAACCGCTAGGGCCTAAGGGGGCTAAGACTCGATCAATTTCCTATTGATAGGTTGGTGGAAAGTGAAATTGTAGTAAATCGATCTTATGAATTTTACCACCAATCGATACCATTGATCAACCATTTTTTGGTCTAGAAAGTAATACCTTAGATTCCTAACTAAGTTACATATCATGCTAGTCAACAGATTTGCGGTCTTCATAACCAATTATCTTTCATAGATTAGTTACTTAGCAACAAAAGATATATTTACATCTTCTATATATAGTGTAAATAGTCAACCACAAGTCGTTTAAACCGCCCGAAGGCCGTTCATTCACCATTGAGAGTTACGCATGTCTCAATCGATATTCCAAGTTATCATTATATATACGTGATAGTTTTTTTAAATACACGTGTAATGTAAAAAATAATATAAATATAAACATTAACTATTCTTTGTTCCGCCTTTATTCAGAAGATAATGTATTTATATGATATTAATTAGTTAGAAAACATAAAATATAAAGTAGGTAACCAAAAAAACTTGCATTGACCTTAGATAATACCAAAGGTCACCTGCTTATCAATAGTTTTAAATATAGATGAATTGTTTAGTCTGACAATGATATAGATAACTGAATTCTCAAGAAATTGTTGATAAACAAATAAGGAAATTATAATTTTGAGGAGATAGAGTAGATCATAGCCTATTGTAGACGTCAGTGAGTTTGTTATTAATAAAGATGAACAGGAAAAAAAGAAAAATCTGGCAGAAGCCGTCAAATAGTACAAAGATCATATTGAGTCAAATTAGATATTCATAACTCCATTAAAATGCCATAAAACATATTTTAAGTTCTTTACCTCATGTTAAGTCAAGTTAGAGCTATGATGGGCTCGAATCTCAACCATTTTACTACCTACATGTAACCAAACCCTGTGACTACCGAGCTAAGCCGAAGGGCTTCTCACCATCGATCCATCTGGTAGAAGATGATAACTCAGTAGCTCGATTCTCTACCACTATCGACTATCGACTACCGACGACCGGCTAGCTATTGAAAAATGTTGCATGCAAAAACTGATCAGCGTCCCTAGCGGGCTCCGAAGGAACTATTACGACAGTACATTTTAAATGTCAAACTCTTGATACTCGACAGTACCGGCTGCAGAGACTTGTGATATAGGTGTCGTCAGTTAAAGGATATGTATCGATGGATTTAAATCTTCCCATATACAGTTCCTCGATTATAATATTTTTTCTTGGTGTTACATACCTGAACATGCCATCATGTTTCAACGGTCCCATAGCAGCTTCCATGTTATTCGTGAGACGGAAAGGCACCCGCTCGGGCCACTCGAAGGACTCGCCCTTATTGAATAAGCAGTTGAAGTCAACGTGCACCGTGTCGCCGTTTGTCGAGTCAAACGATATGTTCTCGCCGTGTCTGTCTCCTAGACCTAAGGTAAAGATTTGTTTTACATTTATTACACAATGAAACAGGTATCAATTTTAAGTTTGTAAGCGTTTAAGTTCAAAACCAGCGTCTCCTATTCGATTCCAAGGCTTTCTTTTCAGCATGTATTGTATAATGATAGTGCTTATAACAATAGGTGTATAACGCAGCAGCAGGGTGACTTTATTGCCTTTAAACAATGGAGTATTCCCGACACATAAGAAGCTTACCTAAAATATATCCAACCATTGACATAACTGCAGTAGTTCTTATATACGCCGATCTTGCTTGATACCTGTCAAATCAAAAGTTTATATGAAACAATAAATTCACCAAACTTGTTCATTCAAGGGAAAATGAGCCAACCAGAAAGTTAGACGGTATTTAGAGCCTAACTGGTTTTTAAGTGAATAAATAAGTATAGAAAATTAAAAATAACTAAACATGAAGATTTGCATAGGGATTGCTTTATTTACCATCCGTATGGGTCAGAGAAAACTCTTCGGAACCACTCCTGGAAGATGGGTGGATGTCTCGGCAGCAGCTGTTCTTCGAATATACGTCTTTTCTTTTCAACAGGGTCTTTACTCGAGCACATCATTTCTTTCAACTCTCTGTTACTTGTATGAATTCCTGCAAAGGACATTAGTTGTACTGATAAAACAATCAATACAAATATACTCAGAATGACAGTAAGACGTCACTAAGAAAGCCATTTGTACAGCCGTGTACCCGTTTGGGCAAGCTATTTTTACGTATACGTTCGTGCACGCACTACTTACGTGCACTATTATAAGTGTAATTTAAATATCCATCAGCGGCTATCAACACATTTAGATAATGCAGTTTCAACACCAGACATTCAGCTTTGATGCGTTACTACCACTTACTAAACTACATAAGTATTCAACAGACTTACCTTTTTGTTTATAGATATGCATCAACACTGGCCTCAGGCCGACTAGATTGGGCACCCATTCTATCAGCCCGCACTCCTCATTCAATGGTAGGACGCTATACGTTCGTATATACAGTCTTCGACGCCTTGTCTCCGGTGCATCTTGAAGGAATCTGTTCACGACTCCATTGAATTCCATCAAGCGATAGTCTTTGCGAAGATCGTCGCGAGGTTTCAGCATTATTATGTAGGATTTGCCGTCAGAACCTAGAACATTAATGACCCATTAAGTATGAAATAAAGACAATTTCGGTGGAATAGTGATTTTTTGATTTGAGACGTAAATTACTTACATCATAATATCACGGAAGTTAAGGCCTACTATATTTAACTTACATTACTTGTATCATTTATAAGCAATAAATCAAGACATTTTATATCTTGGAAAGGGCCTAACCCTTTCCGACCACTGTATTAAAATGACTTGAGACCTTTTACGACTAATGGAAATAGTAAAGACCTAGCTATATTTCAACTGACTACTGTATTAAAACAACTTAAGACCTTTTACGACTAATAAAAATAATAAAGACTTTAATGAATAATCTGGAAGAAAAACTCTGTCTGTTTTGTAAGAACCACCGACTAAACTTCTTAAAATAAACAAAACGTCGAAAATAAAAGGCACGTGGAAAAGAAACCTTTTCATTTACCTTCCTCAACTTAAAAGGAAACCCACTCAAAAATTTGCTTTAAGTGTTGCAACACGTGACTTTGTTGCGAGAATTTCAAAGAAATATTGTTTTAAAATCACGTAAATAAAGTCAAAATGTATTATGTAGGTACATTGTTTACTAAATAGTGTATATTTGTATAATAGACGTGCTAATGAGTCTATATACCATCTATACTAATATTATAAAGCTGAAGAGTTTGTTTGTTTGAACGCGCTAATCTCAGGAACTAATGGTCCGATTTGAAAAAATCTTTCAGTGTTTGATAACCCATTTATCGAGGAAGGCTGAAGGAGCAGAGCAGCAGCAAAAAGTGTTACAAAAACGGGGAAAATTTTGACCCATTCTCTCTTATGTGACGCAAGCGAAGTTGCGCGGGTCAGCAAATGTGTGATAAATTCAACAAACATTTTGTATGTTTGCTTATTACTAAGCGAGGTATTGTACATAACAACAGATTACCATAATAAACTCATATTTATTAAATGAGTTGTTTATTTTATATTTCATTATAGTCTTACTAGATAAAATAGCGCCGCTTGCATTATAAGATTTTTCAAGGAATAAATATAGCCCATATCTGAGCCCGAATCTTCAACTGTTTCAATGAGTAAGAAAAATGGGATGGATATTTCACCTACGGATGAAGTTAAGTTTTGTTTTGGTCCGTCTGAATAACTTACTACTGCCATAAGAGCTCTTTATATTTGAACACCACACGCGGCGTTACGGTTATTGCAGCGAGGTGACCACGTAATCCACTGCACCAAACGTACAGTTAAATCTTAATACTTTTGAACATTAATAAAAAAATATTGCGGAATTGCATATGGCCGCTAGTGTCGCTATACCATAAACAATCTTAGTATTTTTCCTATTGATCAATTAAGAAGACTAATTACAGGAATTATAATATTTCACGAAACAATACCTTTTAGAGTAACTTTTCTCGGCTTCTGCAAAGAAGGTAATATACTAATGTGTTCTTCGATGCCTGCAATGTACACCGGCGGTTCAGTGGGAATGTTGAAGTCGATGCGTTCTTGTCGCGCCGCCTTGGATGGTAACACGATCTTACAGAACTCTTGGAACGGCATCATTATGTGGCTGAAGCCGTCTCCGGCGAGCATACGAGGTAATGTACGGACTAATGCTGATACCGTAGTTGTCTAGAAATAAAATAACATATTTTTTATTACGAAAATAAAATACCATTTTACGTAAGGATTAAGTAGTTTTTTACGCATAAGGATAACTAATTCAAACTATAAAAGATAAAAAAGATTCTACTTAAGTTTTGCGTAAAGGTCGTGCAGATTTGAATAAAAAAAGTAAACGTAAAAGCAGCCGAGAGTGTAGAAGTACTTAGAGGAAAAATATGACCGTTTTACCGACAGAATATAAAAAGAAACAGGTTTTCAAATCGCAATTTAATTATATAATAAGTTAATAGACTTATTAATCAAACAAATCGAATAAACTTCAAAATAAAAATAGAAACAAATGCACCTAAATATACACATTCTGTATACCAGCTTTAGTAGGTATATAAGTATACATTTTATTATATGGAAATAGATTCGACATATTTCTTTATAAAAAAAACAGCACAACTAGTATTACCTAAATAAAAAGAAGGATATTTTTAAACTTAATCATTTGCACTATCATAAGGAAAGTTTTAATATGAGGATAATATTCAAGGAATAACTTTGATCTTTTAGTCAACTTATGCATATAGATACTGGCAAAAGGAAAATAAAAAATCAGGTAGGTATATGCCAATATGCTAACGTGATGGTCCCCCCAACTCGCAATTAGCCAGCATGGTGGACTCAAGGCCTAAACCCTCCCTCTTTACGGGGGGGAAACCCTTGCCCAGCAATCAGAGATTGAAAGGTTAAAATTATTTATTTTTAGATATAGATGGAGAAATCTGCCAAAAAATAACATATAATATATTATAATAAGATGCAAAAAAAATCTATATCTATTGATTTATGCTATAATCTATGTATTCTTCACGTTTTATTATCTCCGTGTTAATGAGTATCATGTGACCGGGTGTCTGGTGTGATGTATACTTTGTGCAGTCTATTTGTTATGTAAACATCTGCTCATCTAATAAGGAAAAATATTCTCGTTAATTCTTTGTATGGTTTATCAACTCGCCGTCTAAAAATAATATTTTACACGGGTTTGCGGTTTGTCTTAAGTATGTACTCTTAAGTCAATATTTACAAAAGCTATTTATGTTTGTATATGTTGCTACGCGGAACTTCTAAGGTATAATCCATTAAGCAGATTATTTATAGATAATATTTACTAGTTCTTGAATGAATACAGTACATGAACAAGTACAAAATATTTGTCAAACTTAAATATACTTATTTGAACTATCTACTCAAGGCCTCGTTGTTTTTTTGTGATTTTCTAAAGGACGACTACACAATTATAACTACAAAACTGGCATGTTTATAATAAAATACAGGAATTAACGTGTTACCTGCGCCGAAACGTCAAGCAATCCAAGGTTAGATCACGACAACACAAGACTCAAATTCTATTATAAAAGCTATCTATGAGAATGAACTACAATCATTTCAAACTCACCATAGAACTTCCTCCAATAGGTTTATTACAAAGCTCAATCAATTTCTCAGCCAGCTGCGTAAAATCACTGACTAACTTCAGCATGCGTGGTTCCTTAAGTCGCGGGTCCGTGAACACATCGGCACAGCGCTTGATACGCTGAGCATAGCTGGACTTGATCACGCACATCATGTTCCATAGTGTGTGTTGAGGGTAGGCTAGTATAAGTTTGACGATTATTGCTTTTAGTTGCAGGTATACCTGTGAAGAAAGGCCGGTTTGGAAGTTAGTGGCTATAAGAAATTACGAAATTATGTAACGAGCTTATTATCTGGTCAGTCTCCAGCCTGCAATTGCAAAGCGTTTTTGTATTGTTTAATATTTTTACGGAAAATCTTTTTCACATTTTTTGACACAAACGCTTATGATTTTTTTTTCAATATGTGCACGTTTCTGATTATATCTCCGTAACCGCACAAATATACAACTACTTCACATAATATTTTTATAAATGAGGGAGGTTGCGATTATATTTGTCCGTATATAAATACACAATTTTAATGTAACGTGTGATGGTCTTTCTTATTCGCTTACCTCTTTAACAGGATGACATATTCTGGATATAATTTGTGAGAAAGCCGTCAGGTAGAGGTATAGAGGGAGTCTCTCGGAGTACGTTTTGATGATTTCCGTCATTTGGGCGAGCACGGAGTGTGCACTGGTGTCAGATGACGTCACTTCTACATCCAACCTAAAATGCATATTAATTGAGTTAATTATTATTTAATAAGATCAAGAACATACAAACGCAAGACTAGTTTAAATAGAAGAATGTATACAAACTGTTATTTCTATCACACAATTAGATAATATTTAGCTAATAGAAATTGGTTACGGTTCTTTCCAAAAAAAAAAAGCACTTAGTACAAAAACACTCTGAACTTAGTAACTTAGTGTTATAACTAAGCTTAAACTTTAATCTTAGCTTTCAACACATTGTTTTCACAAACATTTTCGAGATAAAAGTGATAAAACCTACCATATAGACAGCATCCTCGGCATGCTCTGGTATAGATATTTGTGTCCGTACTGCAACGCTTTCCCGTAGCTGTTGAGCGCGTACAGACGTCGCGACCACATCGCGCCCGTACTCGTACCTTCGCCACTACTTACTTTCTCGTAGTACGCTCCTAAACATACCTGGATAAGTATAAAAAGTTAGCAAAATATCTTCAAGTTAGTATACAATGCTGAGTTAGAAAGTGAATTTGATTCGGGTAAAATAGTTTTTCGGCTTTAAGTATTAACGTAATGTACACTGCACATATTATCATAATCGTGGCCAGCAATGAAGAGCCAAGCTCTACCAAGTTGTTTTAAAATGACTGCAATTTCTTCTGATAGCTACTATGCAATTTAAATACGATGGAAAATTAGGACTACCTCCTAAATGTGCAATTAGCGAGCCGAAGTGCTCAACGTGACAAATCCATGTTACCAGGCAATCAGTGCAGTTAAGGTGCAAAGATGAATAATCAAGCATCTAATAAGCTGTAAATTTTTAGCTAACTTTAGTTCCAAAAACTGTTTTTTTTAACTCTGAGTACAACTGAGATTTTCTTACCAAACTCTTCTCCCACTGTTTGAACACATCGACGGCTTCTTTATAATATCCAATATTGACGTCCACGTCTACATTCGTTGTCTCGTCGTTGTACTTAGCTATTAGTAATTTTGCTTTAGCACATATTTTTCTGAAATCAACATTTAGAAATAACACTACATTCATTATTATTTGGTAACTATATTATAGCATTCTTATGACTAGAAAGTCTGTTTGAAGTCGGTAGTGTCGTAAATATGGCTTGTTTAAATCTAGAGGTTAATTTGAATAAAAATCGAATGAATTGAAATAATAGTCGAACGAAGGGAGGGAATGCAAGTCCGAGGGAGAAGAATTAGTTCACCAGTGAACAGAAAACAACGTTCAAAATCTATGAAACCATAAAATTACTCACCTCTGTTCGTTATTAAGTTGTTCCAACATAGGATAAGTATCATCTAATCCTCTACGTAGCGTAGTGAACGCTTGTTCGTGTTGACCGCGCGCCCAGTACATCTTAGACTTCTCTATGAACAACTCTTCAGGCTGGTATTCCTCCGCGTTCAATATGTACATGTATGACTAAAAATAGAAACGAATAATTTTACGAACTACATTACATAACGAAATCATTTATTTTGTAGTATATTAATTATGAGGAATATGTCATACTTAAGATTCAGTACACAATTACACACATCTTATTTTAAATTGGTGCCTTATTTTTATTAATGACCACATCCAAATTATAACAAACTAAACCTGTGACCTTCATCTTAGAAGTGCAATCATAAGGTTTTTTTTATTTTAACTATTTGAAGAAGACTTTGTTTTTTATTACGGAAATGTATAATAATACGCGCAACGTTTTCTTTACTATTCAATCTAGACAATGGTTGGGTTACAGCATTATATTGTCCCGCATGCAGAACTATACCAAACAAGAATATTAAAAATGCCAAAAAGCTGTTTACCTGTTGAAATATCCCAGCTTTCCTCGCATGCTTAGCACTTTGCAGCCAAAGATCTCCGATACACGCCTTCAGTCTATTAGCAGTGAGTGGGTGAGTAGGCTCTAACAGTTGTTGTGACTGTTGTAATAGTATTCTGCGCAGACGCAACAAAGGCTCGATCGTTCTCACGTCAGATTGTACGACGGATAACCGACGACGCCACTCGTCTAGTAGCTGTTTTAAGATTTCCGTACTCTGGCGGTCACCGTCGCCTAGTTCTTTTAATCTGCAAATTAAAAATACACTTTATAAAAAGAAATGTCTCATACATCACCAAGATTAGTTAAGGAACGCTTTTTGAACGTCGAACTTAAGCCAATACATTTTCATTTTTTTTTTCTTTTGAAATTTCAGTAAACCGAAATGAAATTTGCACACAACATTTTTGAGATTTTATGACATTGGAACAAAATCGATCTTCCTTCGAGATCTTCCGATTACCCCTGCTTCATGCCAAGCCAAGAGGTTTTGGTAATGACAAATTAAAATACAATAAGTATTATCCGAACTACCAAAAATAAAAAGTGGATTAAGATTCAAAGAGCAGCATACAAACAAAATAAACTAAAGCAGCAAGGTCGTTATTTAACTTACTTTTGCATCACCTCTTCAGCATGACAAGTCTCTGTCACGATATGTAAACCCAGTACACTTTGGTAGCCGCTCCTCAAAGCACTCTCTCCTTTGCTCTCACCGTCCATCTGAGCTAGTAGTTTGCTTGTCGTATCTTTACAAGATAGAACGAAAGCGTCGTGGTCTTGGCCTCGGTAGGCGATGAGGATTCTACCCATTAGAAGACCCCAGTTTTCTTTTGAAGGTGGCTAAAAATCAGGATAATTCTTAGTAAAATTCGTTTCTCATTTTTTAAGGAACCATACAAGTACCTTATGCTTATTAATCTCGGAAATCCAATTGGCAGTGCATTAAACAAGCAAGCGAAAGGACGAAATTGCCTATTGTGGAATAATGAGAAACGATATTCAGTATTCAACTTGTATAAGTAGTTTTGTTTTGTGTCTGTTAAAACGACAACCGACACTAAACCTTTTACTACAGTGACACTTTAAAATATCAAAATGGACAAACGGATACATTATTCAAAAAGGAAACATCCAATTTGTTTAAGGTATTCACTGAAAAAATAAAAATAACTATTTAAACTTACAACAGGCTTCTTGGCTAACTCATCGAGTCGGTCAAATCTGCCGAGGCGCCATAGTGGTTCAGCTGATAATTCCATCATATCATCCTCAGATTCGTGTTCACTCAACAGTCTGTATGCTGTAAACGGCTGGTCCAGACCTAGGTAGCAGTCTATCATACCCTGCAAATAATTATCGTAATAATAAATTATAGATGAGTTTCGAATATAATGACGATTGTCTTAGTTGTCGATATTTTTTAAATATGTAATTGCTTCGAAAAAGCAAGAAGAAAATAGTAGCGTAGAATTTACTTTAATTAATACATCCAATAATGCTACTAACGTTACACCTCTATGCCTTTCATTTAATTTGGTTAGAATGAATTAATTTTAACGAATGAAATGTTACAATTGATAAATTAAATTGATAAAGAATTTAATTTATTACAAAAATAGGTAAATAGCACTTTTTAAGTAATCAAATAATGTAAAATACAATAACAACTTACCTGTAAACTATGTCTGTCTAACTGTCCCTCTTGCGCTAATCGTTCGTAACAGAGAGCCGCGTCCTGCAATCTACCCGTTACGACTTGCGCTAGAATCAACTCCTTTAGTGAAGGTTCCGACCTCTTCATTGATAAGATACCTGTAATTAAATATGATAAAATGAGCTTAATACCACAAAAGAAAAATAATTCAAATACAACTTTTCTCTTTGAAATCGAATCAATCAAATGTGGTTTTTAGAGATCTTAGCAAGTGGTCTCTTTCTACCCCCATTGAGAGCAAGGAATTATTAAATTTATGTATTTGAACATGGCGCTAGGTAAGACACAGACCTACATATCAGACAAAAAATTAAAAAGACATTATTCATTACCAAAAATAAGAAAATTTGGTAAACAAAATTCGTTACATACTACAATAAGCATCTTACCGGCAACGGAGTCAGGTTCATCTAACAGCGCGTATATTTCAGCTAAGAACGGCAACTGTTCTTGCATCCTGTTCCTTTGTTCGCCCATGTACAGTTCGAGGTACTGTAGAGCTCTTTCTAACTCACCGCATACGAAATTACCTCGAGCTATTGTTAGCTTGTCGAATTTATCGAGGAATGATGATATTGCCCTGAAGTATCAAGATAAAAATATTTAAATAAAGCAACGGCAAGTGGGAAGCATAGCCAGTTGCGCTCACCGGTCGGTAAACGATCTGTGGGTTAAGCAAACCTTGGCCATTCCGAAGATGGGTGACCGCATAGTGGTATTTGAACTGGGCGTCTCCGTGCTTCGGAGGGCACGTAAAAAGTCAGTCCCGGTTATTATCTACTACGGTAACAGTCGTTAAGTCACTTTGACACTAGGTTGACCACTAACCATACGATAAAGATTAAGAAAGAAGTGGGAAGGCTACTAAGGTTTCGATAAGATTTCGTCAAAGAGAATTCGGGACGTCAATGTCTCATTATTGGACACGGGACAAGGCGCCGAATGTGTTAAGCCCATCGTTCTGGGACCGGCTGATCTTCTCAAGGATTTATTTAACAAGTGAATAATACCATTTATCTCATAGGTACCATTATCTACGAAAATGTCTCTTCTTGACTATACGTCCCTAAAAAGATAGCAAAACAACTAAGTACATACTTATAATTTTCATTTTCCATAGGTCTCTGCTTTGAATGACACCATTCCAAAAGCCATCTGTTCAAGAAATCCAGCAATGTGTAGATAGTCTTACTACATTTGCTCTGATTCCCTTCTTCGGTCTGCACAGAATTGATACTGGGGGTCATTCTTATATGACGCAACATTTTGTATTTTGACCTTTCTGTTGCTACTGCGTTTTCGTTTTCGAAGTTTTCTAAACCTATGATTAAGCATAATAAATATTACATCTAGTTGCAAGTAGCAACAGTAAATAACAAGCAAATCATTTATAGTTTTGCATTTCAGTTAATAAAGGCATTTTTTATTCAGAAATACAACTTAAACCAACCATAATAAAAAAAAATGTATGTAGGTATAAGTTATCATTCTATATATTTTAGATACGCTAAATTGTAACTCTGCCTGGTTGGATAACGCAGATCAACAAACGGAACGAAACATCAGTGAAAATAAGATATATTTCAGTTAATTCGTGCACTTGTCCCCATGCGTCACGCTTCTAACTAGCTATTCCGTGCTTAACCAATAAAAAAGTACTACATACCAATAACAGCCAGTATCTCTTCCTGTATGTACTGAGCGTTGTTCTTAGACATGACTGCGTGCAGTAACACGTAGGGTAGGAACAAAAACAACGTTCTGACGTCACGGCGCATGCTTGGATGTACGGTGCGTAAGAGTTCGCAGATGCTTGTCGATTCTATTAGTGGAATTAATTGACCTGCCCAACTGGAAATAGGAACGTTTGATATATTATTCAGTATCCGATCATAAGGATACATATTAGAGAAATTTAAAACACAGCAAAGCTGCAGAAGAATGTAGAGGAGCACATTAATTTCCCTCCAAGTTTATATAGATACAAGCAGACATTGTGAACAGTAACAGCATAATATTCATTTAAGTTATATCTATTTTTTAGACAAGTCGTTGGTACTTACTTGTGAGCCCATTCCAAGAATGTAGTCGCATATGTAGAACCGAAAAGTGGATGTGCTTTCTTCGGCTGTGATGGGTAGGCCAATGTATACCTATGAAAATTGTTTAAGACATAAACATTGTTTGACATTGCGTCAAGTAAAAGTGGAAGCTAGACATCCCAATATGTATAAACTTGTGCAACGATAGTTTTATCGTGTGGTAACCTTGAATAGCTACGCTAATTTCAATGTAAAAAAAATATCAAGCCAAACATGTGCATCAGTCAATACAAGCAGCATTAAAAAAGTAATAGTTTTCTTAAAGTAAATGTCAAAATGGTATAATTGTGCATTTACCTGGAGCTAAGCAAGGGATGCATGATTTGATGCATGTGCTCAGGAAAACTGTCCCATACTTCTTTCTTACTACCGCTAGGAGAAATATCATATATCTTCAATATCTCTTGAATAGTTAAAGCATAGCAGTCCATGTTCTGAAATGTAATAAATATGTATCGTTTTACGCCATTGTTCGTAAAAAATGGAAATCAAAAATCAAATCTTTTACACATAGCAAGGTGAAGCTACTTTATTCTTCGAAGCTATAAGCTACATAAGTTAACCCAGAGAGGTCAGCTATAATAATATGTAAAGTTGTCATTCCTCACTGTAATTAAACTAAAATAAATGAGAAAGTAGAAAATAAAGCATACCATCGTATCCTTTTCATACTGGAAAGCTCTAGAAAGTTCGACAAGTGCTGTAGCAGCGAAGCAATCGTCGCTGATGGAGAAGGCGAACGGCGAGCGATCTGGTTGCACGTACTGTCGAGGTAAATGGCCGGCTTCGATAGCACCCAGTTGGCCAAGACACGCACCGCTTGACAGACTCACTTGAGTATCAGAGTCCTTACAACCTGAAAAGACACGATAAAATGGCTAGGTGTGAGCTCTGCTTTGGTGGCAGTTTGGGTCGCCGAGATATAACATTTCACTCCCAGTGTCGTTTTGGCGCTAAGCTGTATTATCATATTAAAATTGTCTGCTAAATATTACGAAACGAACACTGATTTTCTAACACTGATTAATATTGCTTGCTAAAGAAACAAATGTTAAGATTCTTACCCAAAAGTAGAGAGTCGATAAGTTCCACAATAACAGGATCAATATTTTTACCACCAAATATCGCTTTATGAATCTCGCTTCTATTACTTTTCAGCAGCTTATCCAAATGAGAAAACGCAAACGCTTTTATACTTGGTATATCATGATTCAGATGTTGCAAATACCACTTTATTTTGTCCAAAAATCCATCAGGCTGGGTCCTCTTTACATGTCTCTTGATAACCAATTTTATTTTCTCAGAAATCTTCGTATCTTCCAAAAAGAAAAGGTCAGAAATATGGGAACTTAGTAAATTCTCATTGTTTAAAACGAGATAATGGAATATTTTATTGATTTCTTGAGGAGCATGCTCCAATTGTTGTAAAAGTGAGACTGCTAAGTTCGACAACAGTGGTCCTAAGAACATAGTGTCTATATTATGAATGAACGCGCCCCACGCATCTGCCAAAATCTTCGGGAATTCTTTTGCTAATGGAAGGGCTGATCTTAGAGTAGCTAGCACTTTGAACCGTAAAGGAGTTAGGTACTTTACTCCCATGAGTTGCATTATATCTGGAAAGCTTTTCAACGCTTTACGTTTTACTGACAATGCTACCTTCGCGTTCACTAGTTTGTAGTCAAAATATGCAAGTACCCCCAAAAATTTCGGGTTCAAGAAATCGGCTATTTGTGAAGTGCTCATACTCATGCTTCCAGTTGGGGTCGATATATCAGGATCATGGCAAGCCAGATACCTACAAGCGTTTAACACTTTTTCCGAATCACAGCAATATTGAAGAAGGAATTCCGTCAGTATAACTCTAAAATGTCTTTTTATCAAGTTCAATACAGATGTCTTTGTTAACCTCTCGATAATATCATAGCATTTCTTCCCAATTTCTTTAGATTCGTTCAAGTACACATGAACGTAGATGTGAGGGAACCTTTCTATCAGAAAGTCAGACACAGAACATTGTACTAGAGAGGCTATCTCCTCAATCATAGAAGGAACTTCTCTTATCGTAACAGAATACGGCATTAAGTAAGGTAGAAAGTGATGTACGTCTTTAGAAATAAAGTCTCTGTATCCAACAAAGCCGAAAGCCCTAACAACTTTTAGAAGGGCTATTGCAAATTCCTTCCCACTGTACAAACTACATTCTACAAAGAGCTTGTTGTAATCTTTCTTGTATCTGTGGTACACTTGGTTAGGGGTATACCCATGGAATTCGCAGACATCTCTTAGACTAACAACAGCTTTTGGTCCAAGAGTACATAATGGATGCATGATAAAATAGACAAAGAGCTTGGTTGCTGGTAAAATGACATTTCTGTTAGAACATAATCCAAAGTCCGCGATGAGATTCAGTGTGTTAGTCTGATGTGTGTGATCATTGTTTTCTAAACTTATTCTGGTGGACTTTACTAGTACATTTACACATAAACCAAATGCTGCGTTTCTCTGAGATTCTGATTCTTCATCTACCTGTAAAACAAATTAATAAAATAATGAAAAATAGGTAAGTTTCGAAATGTATAGTAAGCGTTATATAGGAACAAGCCGCTGCGCGAAACATGAAGCGAAAGGCGTTGGAGTAGAGTGTAGGTATCGGGGATGTTACTCAGGCGCTCTCCTTCAGATTTGGCTTACTATTACTCAGGCACACGTTAATAGGTGTATTAAAAAGTATAGTAAAAATGTCTTATAACACTCACCGAATCATCCTCAATAGTAGACCTAAATATCTTCAAAACATGTTTAGCATTATCTTCATTTACAATATCCATAGAAACTCCAAAGTTAGGCACATAGTAATGATTGCAGAGTCTCCCAAATAGATTCCAGTACTCACTATTCTCCAAATCTGAATACTGTTTATGATTTAAGAACTTCGCAAATAGATTTTTAAGACTATTCAAAGTGGAATGTTGACTTGGAGTGTAAGAGTTACTTTCCGAGAGAATTTCAATACTGTGTTTATTTATGAACTGTTCAGGGCTCTCAATATTCTTCAAATTGTGACATTTAGAACAGACTAAGAGTATTTGTATACTATTATTAGAAAATATTGAGTATCCATAGCCATCTTTTGGTTTGTTAAGACTTATTTCAAATGATCCCAGTGACATACAAGCTAAAGCTGATACAGCCCTAGCCACTTCTTTCTGTATGGTGGAGTCTTTTGTCAGAAACGCTGGCATTAGCAAGTCTCCTATTAGTTTACTTGCTGAGTATATTTTGTTCGGTAGAAGTAGTGGACACAATGGTATCACCTGAAACATTATTAATTCATTAGAAATGTATTGTACACAAATATATGAAACTACACATCTAGTATACAGATTTTTTTACTTTATTCAACTACCCTCAAAAGAATAGACTGCTAGTCGGTCTATGTTAACTGCAATGGCGGAAACGTCAAGCAATACAAGGTAAAATGCATGTTTGTCCCAATTCTCGTGTTATATCAGGTAATAGAACTTAATTTAGTGTAAGTATCCAATAATATTAAGTAATAATAAATAAGTTCAGGTAAGTAACTATGGGGTTAGCAAACATAGGATAGAAACCCCTAAATAAAAATTTATAAAAAAAAATAGGTAAGTAATAAAAAAGACATGAAATTTATACTTACTTCTTTAAACATGTTCACAGATCTATTCTTAATAAGGCTAGCAATTAAATGAGACATTATTCTAACCCAAGTATCACTAGCTTTTGTTTTCAAAATAAGTTTTGTAACCATCATGTACTTTAGAATCAGTCCTTTTGTAGTATCATTGTAAGACAAATGTTGTTCAGAAAACTGTGGAGTAGTTTGTAGACATAGTATTTGAAGAACTCTTTGAGATTCTTGTCTATTTACGTTTTTACACAGAACAGCTGTACTAAGAAGTATATCCATGAACAGTTTAGTACAATTACTATCACCAATCACAACACTTCTGTGGCATTCTAAAATCTTCAACAATGATCCCCATAGAGTTTGAATGTCTTCTTTCTGTAATAATTCTATGTTTGGTCTATCTTGTAGTTTAAGACTCTGTATATAAACATGTTGAAGTATCGCTAAGCCTGAAGTGCACCTCTTTAGATGATAACTTATTAAAAATATATCTATTTTATGGTCTTCACAGGTTTTTAAAGACATAATAACATTAATTGTTTGCTGATAGTACCAAAATTCCTTCAAATCAACATCATTGTCTGTACTTGTATCTATTACATCTAAAATGTGGTTACAATAACAGTCTTTTAACATATCTATTTCACTGGCATCCATATTAGATATATCAATTATGTCTTTTGAGAAGTCCAGCTTCTTACTCAGGGACAAACATTCCAATTTCAATTCATTACTGAATATTTTATTACCCTGTGTCCTGAGTATTACAGCACTTATATTCAATAGAACATCTTCATTTGTTTTATTAATGTACCCTTCACTCATTCTCATCAAACTTAGAATTTGTTTATTAAAATTATCCAAGAACAAATCATCAATTTCGCCTTTTTCGTAAAATACATTTGTTGCTTTCACCATTGCTTCAACTGAGTGTAAGAAGTCTATAAAAATATCAGGAAAACATCTATGGAATTTACGTATACCAATCTGATTATAGTTGTTCAAGAGGTCTATGAAGAATTTCAATGTTATCAACTTAACATCCATACTGAAATGTTCAAGCATGTGCAAAATTTCTTGAAACAATTTCTCATGAACTGTTTTATGTTTGTTGATGTAAATGGAATTTGTAGCTAAGCTTTCTGCAAGCAACTGTAGTGTTAGATCAATTAATGTTTTACATGTCTTCAAATCTTTAACATTGACATATATAGGCTCTAAATTCAGCTGTACATTTGGAATATTAATTTGCTCTGATGTGAAATTTTCTAGTAACATTTCATTGGATGGTTCCCTTGGATTTTCCTTATAATACTGAATTAGCTTTTCTAAAACTGAGAAGTACTCTGAGTGCAGTTTGTTGTAAAATGATGCAGCATTCATGCACAATATATTCAGTATTTTTAGTTGTGCATCTTTACTAGTAGTGTGAATCCTGAAATGATGAAATTATAACATTAAGAAGTAAACAATTATAGAACATATCACACCTTCTTCTCATAAGAGACCATCCTTACAAACTTCCCTTGCCTCATTCACATACATATAACATATTTATTATATTTTATTTGGATTAGTGTAAGTTTTTGCTTCACATACCTGTTCAACTCCTTCACAGACCAAACATAGAACAGTCTCCCAACCAGCCAGGTATTGAAGGCCTTGTAATATGAATCTGGATACTTTGAAGAGCCCGGTCGAGGGACTAATACTTCTGAGAAATCACTGCAATTTCACCAAATCAACATAAATACTCGTATTTATTACAGTTATCATTATTACTAGTTAAACTTTTGTAAGTACAAGGTGTTATCAAACACATAAAACATTTGATATCCATGACTTAAGGATATCATATCTTGTTTTAAAATAGACCTATTAGTTTAACAAACAGCATTAATCTTACCCTGATAGTTTCAAAATCGAAGTTAGCAATCTGTCCAAACCATCGGCTGCATGTTCCAAATTATTGAACAATACCATCGTAGGTGCATTGAACATTTGCCACACAGTAAAGGGCCCATCTTGGTTTTCATCATCCATATTAAGCTTTTTATGTTTATTTAGTTACAATTCACAACAATTCATTAATTTCGATAACATTCGTAAACAAGTTTCACTCAGTCGACTTGACAAGCACTTTGACAACCAGCTGAATATTTTCATTTCACCGGTTTTTCCCGCCATTTTAAATTTGAAGAATTAAGCGTTCAGAAACAAAAAATCTTGTTAGAAGTTACCAATTAATGTACACATCGAAGAAGTAAAAATGTGTTAAAATAAAAACAAGATAATTAAATAGCAGCAATTTTTAAGGACGCGAAGACGAAATAAATAACTCTTGAATTACAGCCTTTTACCTTTCTTACCGTTATGCGACTACACTAAGGCTTGTTTCAATGTTTGTTGGTCTAACTTGTTCTAGATTGTAGCAGCCGTAGCACGTAGGTAATTATATTGTTTACATAGCGCGCAATACCTAGTCCTCATAATCTGCACCTTGCATTATTTCATAATTGAAGGACTAAAAGACACAAATAACCAGGCATAGGTCAGGAAAGGAGCCGAATATTACTAGTAGCCTCTTCTGGTATCATCATCTCAGCCGGGAATCGTCCACTGCTGGACAAAGGCCTCCCCCATCGAGCGCCAATAGGACCGGTCCTGGGCCGCCCTCATCCATCGGACTCCGGCAACCCTTACCAGGTCGTCGGTCCATCTTGTGGGGGGCCTGCCAACACTACGTTTCCCGGTTCGTGGTCGCCACTCCAGAACCTTTCTGCCTTTCTTTTCTTCTGGTATGCTGAAGCACTGATCAGTGCCAAATCCATTATACGCGAAACATACCCGTGAGCTCCCAGCGGTCCGTAGACTCCAGGGTAGAACCATTGAGATGTAACCGATCGATCGTCTTCTTCGTATCATTGTTCAATTGCACCGATTTCAAATTTTAACGGTAGTTAGTTAGGGTTCGGGTTAGTTTATTGGTTTTTTTGGGGGGAAAAAATATAAGGTTCCGTGATATGCATGCGCAAAGCTGTTGCCAAATATCGGTTAAGGCATTTTTATATCACCTACCTGCGATTTTTGACTTAGCTTTATAGATTTTGCAGCTATAAATACTTAATTTTTAATAATCTTAATTAATTGAAGCCAATTAGTGTTGCAGATGTTCAGGCTAACGAGAAGTAGTCAGTATCGCGCTTGTATTACGCAGTCCAGTCCTTGAGATACGTGGAGATTGCAGTAAAATCCTTAATCATCGTTTCAATTGTTGGTAGGTATAATGGCGGTAGGCCGGTAATGATAAGCAAAACTTATTTTTCTTGCTTTTATTGGTATGTCGTATTATACATTATATAACTTAAAATATTATAACAAAACAATTACCACATCAATGAAAGTAATAAAACATAAAAATATTAGAATTTCTCATTTATATTAATATATCTAAATAAACTACGAACGACGAATATTTTATACATGTTTGCATTTACATAGATTACAAGGCCATCTAACTAAAAGAAAAACTATTAGCTACAGCAAATGAGTTGATGGGGATAGATTATATTTTAATTCGTACGATTGTGTCATAATTTGCTGCCAAATTTTGATCTGAAACTATCTTAACTTTATTATAAATAATTGTTAACCCATTCACTGCCTAGCTGAAAATTAACGACATTACCCAGATTCCGCTGTATTATGATATCAGCCCGCCCATCGGCGGGTCCGGCATCTCGATTAAGTATCCTTGCCCGCCCATCGGCGTTTTTGGCATGTAGCTGTAGATTTCGACATAAACCGTTTCACATGTTCAGTTTACATGTACTGTACCGTGTTTAAAGCGTGTATGTGAAGTTTCCTGCGATATTTGTGATAAAATTGTGACAGTTTTATTGGTTATTAGCTGAAATAGAAATGGAGCATGAAGGTAAGGCATAACTCTCACTTAATTAATCTAAGATGAATCAAAATCATACAATCCTAAAAATTAAGCTAATATATATGTAAAGAAATCTATTAGGCCTTTTAAAAACCCACATATATGTGCCTTTTTTAATTGTCAGGTGTCGTCAATCCTTGGGTACATTAAATTACATACTTAGTTAAAAAAAGTACATTATGCAAATTTGCTTACAATAAATTTTTATCGTTCCTCCTATTTACTATATGTAATATTTTCTTTCTTTTGTTCAGACAATACAACTGAATTTGTTATACACAGGTAAATATGGTTTATGACTTCTGGGTCCTACCATGATCATTATGTCTGCTGTTTTTTCGTGCAAAATGATTTAGCTCGTGCGATATTTGTTTGCGCTTCTGGCCAGAACATTTTTTTTATGCGTGTAGGTTATAAATCTTCTTATTATATTTTATCGACGCAAAACAACATCAATTTCTATTAAAGGTAACTTAATTTTAGTTAAAATTTATAATTATAAAATTTTAGTTAAAATTATAGTTCTTATCTAATTTCACAAAAGGTTGTTAAATCCTGAATAAGTGTTATGCCCGCCCATGGGCGGGTTCGGCATGAAAAGTCGGAATTGACTTTTTTCCAAACCTGAGATATCTGCAGGCCGTTTTGATAACGAATAAATTTTAGTAAAACGAATCATTTCACAAAATCTTTCATTTTTCTAATGGTTATTGGCTTAGATATCGGAGGTTAAAATCCAACCGCCCATGGGCGGGCTCGGCGTGTCAGTAAAAACGTTTCACCCGCCGATGGGCGTGCACGGCACTGAATGGGTTAAACATGTGATTAAAAAGCTGGAAACTGCTTTACTTATAAAGGTTATAAGGACATCAAGGTACACAATAATAGTACGGAAAACGCGAGTCTCATGTTGTAAAATCTTTCGAAATGGACAATCAAATTTATACATCATCACATTAACAACATTTATAAGTAAAGGCATTTAATTTTATACTTTATAACTATAAAAATCTCAAATTTATCTATACAAGACAATATTTTGGTTTTTAAAACTCACAACATAGCACAATATCTACGTGCATAATATTATTGCATATGGTTTTTACGTACTGTAGATCAAATATTACATTTTCCAGTCATTCAATAATAGAGATCCATTCATTAACAATCAGTCGAAACTTATTAACTCCGCCGTGTTGTTATTATGTTCTGATTTCACAGGCGTTTGCGCCTGCTGGTTTGTGTTCTGTGGTTGGCCTTGCGGCATGTTATTAAAGTTTGGCTGCTGCATTTTAATTTGTTGGCCAGGCATATTTTGGGGTTGTCCCTGGGGCATCGGTTGCTGCATCTGTGGTCCAGGTATTTGCTGTGGAATCTGACCCTGCATCGGCTGACCTGGTGGTAATTGTCCAACCATAGGACCTCCCATTTGTACTTGATGAACCATCTGTATTTGATGCGTTTGATGTCCTGGCGGCAAATGGCCTGGTGGCATCTGCTGACCTGGATGACTCGGTGGCTGTCCTTGCCCGATCTGTTGACCTGGATGTGGTAACTGACCTTGCGGTGTTTGGCCTTGGTTCATCATCTGGCCTTGAGGCATATTCTGCCCTTGGTTGGGTATCTGTTGACCTGGCATCATCATTTGTTGTCCAGGCGGTGGCATTCCCTGTCCAGGCAATGCCATCTGTGGATTGTGCGCAATTTGTTGTTGACTAGGTATTTGCTGTTGATGTGTCATTTGCTGTGGCATCTGTTGACCTTGACCTTGTGGTGTCTGTTGTCCTTGAGCAGGCACATTTTGGTTGGTGGGAGACATATTATTATTCATCTGCATGGCTTGTGGGTGACCAGGCACTGTTTGGCCTGGCATTATTTGTTGCCCTTGTATAGACATTGGCTGTCCAGGCATGGGAATTTGTGACTGTGATTGCATGTTAGGCACTTGAGACCCTGGCTGCTGAGTATTAGTCTGGTTTTGAATATTCATATTCTGAAATTGTGATACTGGTACTTGCTGATTAGCATTTGGTTGATTTCCCTGCATAAGGGGCATTCTCATATTCTGCATTTGTAATCCCATCATAGGGTTGCTTGGAATAATTTGAGGTTGGCCCATATTTTGCTGAGCAACAGACATCTGAGGCATCATTGAGTTAGGTGGCTGCTGAGGCTGATTAGGCAAGTTTTGCTTTGGAGCATTTTGCCCATTCTGTTGTGGAATATTTTGTCCCGGAAGTCCATTTGCAATGCTCTGTGGTACAATTTGATGCATGCCTGGTTGCACCGGCATGCGCATCTGATGCATTTGCTGGAGAAGCATCTGTTGTTGTAATGGCAATTGTTGACCGAGCGCAGGTCGCAAATTGGGCTGATTCATGCTTTGTTGAACGCTAACTGTTGGGTTAATGTTAGCGGCAGTAGTAGAAATGCCGTATGTATTAGTCAGCTGTGGCATTGACTGCATAGTTCCCATCTGTGTGATGTTCATTGGTATGTTGGCAGTTGACATCTGCGGTTGGCCAGGCATAGGGACACTGCTCTCGGTAGTAGCTTGCGGCATCATCTGTGGATGGAACTGCGGGTTTCCATACATCTGTTGATTCGGAAAGCCGCTTTGGTACTGTTGCATTGACACGCCTGGCATGTAATAACTGTTGGCAGACATCAAGTACTGGTGTTTCTGCTGCTCCTGTCTCATCTGCATTTCTCTTTCTTGTTCCTGGAAATAATGATGAGAATACATATTATATTCCTCGATAATACAAATGAGTTTCTATGAGTTTTAGTTTTAAATGTCAGTATAGTATTTTACCTGAACCCTTTGCAGAGCAAGTTGTCTCTGGTACTGCAAGTATTCGTGTTTCTTCTTCCTCATGGCCTGCAACTTGGCGGCCATTTGCATTTGTCTTTGTCGCTCGGCCGCTTCGGCGGCGGCTGCTAATCTGGCCGCGTGTTCTGCTCTTAAAGTATCAAGAGCGGCGCGACTGTCGCGAATTTGAGTAACTTTATCCTGGAAAACATAAAGCATGACTTAATAATAATCGCCTTATAATACGACAACTGTTTCCATTCAGAAATATAATTTAATTAAAACTTATATGAGAAAATATTTCTGTTAGTATAAACAGAAGTCCGAAATGAACATAATAAATATAAAAACTTATTAATTTACCTGTAAACTCTCCAAATATACCCGCTTGTCGTCTTGTTGCTGAATGAAGCGCAGTAGACGCGAGTGCATCGCTGTTATGTTCATGAAGAGGGTCTGAACGGAGGTGTCGTTGGCAATAGACCGTCCTCTGCAAAATAACATAATAATGAGTCAAATTAGTAATTTTCACGGCCCTCTACAGTACACGGGGCCAACAATATCAATGGCGAATCGTCGGTGTATTCTATTACACCTCTATTCTACCTTCGGGTATAACAGGCATGATGTAATATGTGTATGGAATTCACTACTATACTACAAAAACGCATAATTGTTCCGTATTTTGAAAAATAAATCATTAGGTAAGTGTCTTCATTTCCACGATTGCTTTAAACAGTATAATACAATTGAAGACAAATACTGGAAATGGAGTAAGCTTACCGTGAAGAGTTGCTTTTCATTCTGTTTACAAATATTTCGACTTGAGATTTGAGGGACTCCACGAATTCATCAATCTCTTTGTCCTCGGAGTCATCATCTTGCGATTTAGCAGCGGCTGGTTTTGGGAATTCCTGTTAACATAATTTACTGTATCAATACTAGAAAGTCGCCAACATAGCTATTTATAAAAAACCTGTCACATCAACTTTTATTTACTATACTATATCTATATTCAGGACATGATTAGTTCAAATATTATTATTTACTCCACTGATTTGACCGATTGCTTAGATCGGGATTGTTATAAGCGTTTATCATTGTCAGAGCTAATTGGGTAATTGATTGGGTTAACGAAAAATGATTAAACTTGTATTCGTAAAGAGTTTATATAAAATGCCCAGGCCATGTAATGTTGCTGGTAAATAGTGCTGAATTTGTAATTACTACAGGCTAAAACATTTTATTAGGCACTCGTTTGAACCAACGAAAATATGAAACTGTGACCGTCTGTGACGTCACTATTTCGTATTCCTATACTAAAATGCATATCTGACTGGTAGTCATCTACCTATTTGTCACTCAAGTAAAGTTATACCAACCTCGGTGATGTCGGAGGCATGAGAAGCGGGCGCGGGAGCAGTGGGGGCAACCGCGTTGTCGCGAGACAATCGTTGTTCCCAGTAGTTGCGGTCCAAGTACCGCGACAGCTCAGAAGTTGCTTGGGTACTGTGCTCCGGTGATGCGCTGACTGATGAAGGTGTTGGAGACACTGTTACATGATCATTTATTATATTAGAAAAATAAATTAGATTCTCACAAATATCAACAATAACACATGTGTACCAGGTAAATTTTAGGCACTAAATTGAATTGTGATTAATGTTAATCTTCAAAAAAAACAACGTTAATTCCCATTTCCGACTATTTAAAATTCAGGCTGTAGCCTTAACAATACATTGCCTGAATCGAGTTTATAACAACTACAGCCAGTTTTACTACTGTCCGACAAGTTTTTGACGTTATGATTTTCGTTAACTTCGTTTAACGTTAAATTTATATGTAAGATAACTTATATATATTTCTCTCTACTTTTAATTTATCTAAAGAAATAAAACATGATCTAAAGTGGTGAAACTGAGCCTTACTATTGTTATAATAATAGCATGAGAGCCTAAATATTTAGAAGCGTCATACCGGTATCCTGGGATAGTGCTTACCGGTTGGATGGTGTGGCGTAGGATCGGGTGCAATATGGGCACGAGACTTGCGTTCTTTCTCCTTATGTTCAGCTTCAGACTGACTGAGAGCCAGAGCAAGCTGTAGTTCTTCCTCCTCTTGTAGCTCCTCAGCTGTCTTGCCGCCGGTACGTTTCTGTAATCATTTCGATACTTATTAATTTCTTGTTAAAACGACGGGTACTTCAACGTGGGTGTCCTTCATACACTTCTGCGTACACCTCCGTGTATAAAGAGCGCAAGATTATGTATCTAAATGAATATATGTGACGTTGTCGAAATAAGCATACTTAATTAGAAACAAAGTGTAATCTTAATAAGACTAGTAGACTACTTATAAGTACTATGATAATGCATGAGCGTATTAATACATATTATGTAATTTCAATAGAACAATTATCTCAGCTTTTGTTATAGAGCTTAGTGTTGAATTAGGTTCACTAAGTCAGTTGTGCATGAAAATGACTGCACTTCAAAATGTGGGGATAGCAAGCTAAGTTTATTCAGATTAAAAAAGGTAAGATATAAAAAAAAGGGAATTAAAACTCATAACTCATTTCATCTCAGCATTCCAGCAGTTCTTTGTTGTCAAAAGTATATCAAATTAATCATGTTTTACGACATGACTCAATTTCTTATCACGGCGAAATTAATAATTTGTATATTGTTTATTTAGGTCAAGACACAATGAAAGAATCCTTTGTACAAAGATACTATTTATTTTACATAAAATCATACATTCTATGAAATATTTCTAGAAATGAAAATACATCTAGGCAAGTACAAATTTAAATAATATCTAGGCCTAATGAGAAACATTAAAAATATTCTAATAATAGTCATAATCACTAATTAAATGTCAGTACATTAACAATCATTATAGATTAGAAACATGATAACAGTCAGAATGTATAAGTAAGGAATATCAAAAACGAAAGTTAAAAGTATTCCTTGAAATGTTTGTAAGTTCAGTTTTGTTTCTGCCTTCTAATAAACTTGGGTGTCTCAGGGACAGTGAGTGGTGCAACAGATCTTTCTAAATGGAATGGTACTAGAGCAGGGACTGGCTTAGCATGATGTACAAGTTTAGCTCTGAGTTCTGCTGTGGCTTTCTCCTCAGCTTCTAATTGTTCTTTCTCTCTCAAAAGCTTCATTCTTTCAAGTTCTTCCTCCTTTTCCTTCAATTGTTTATCAAACCTCTCCCTTTCAGCCGCTCGTTTCTCAGTAGTCAACTCAAATGGGGCAGCTTTTATCATCTGTGCTGGCTTAAGCACAGGTTTGAAAGGTTCCTTGTAAAGAACAACTGGTGGGCGAGCTTCAAACTTAATGTTTTCTTTGTTTTCAGAAGAAGCTGTTGATGAACCACATTTAGCTGTAGCACAATGCATGCGTTTCTTCACTGCTCCAGGTACTGGCTGTGCTTTGAATAGACAAGCCTGTTTACGCTCTTCTTCTATTTGTCGTTTGATCCTTTCCTCTCTGCGGCGCTTAAGATCTTCATCTCGTTTTTCAAATGAGAATGGTTCAGGTTTCAAAGGTCCCATTCTAATATGTGGTTTCTCTTCAGGCTTCTGGTTTTTAGGCAAAGTTTTGATATCATGCCTAAGATGATCAGCTGAGTTAGCTCTTTTGTAGTGGAACTTTGGACTAACTGGTTTAGTAACTTGCACTGGTGGTTTAACTGGTATGTGTGGTTTCTCAAGTATGTGTTTAGGGGCTGGACGAGCTTTGAAGTTCTGGACACCTTCTGGCGACTGTGCTGCTTTCTTGTGAATTTCTGTCAAATTGAAAGGAGCGGGAACTGTGATGGGTTTCTTCTGCACTTCAGGTAGATGTGGACCTTCAATCACTGACTTTGGAATAGGATGAGCCTTAATTTTAAACTTCTTAATTTCTTCAAGTTCCATTTCCTCTTTCTCCTTCTGTGATACTACATGAAGAGGGCGGGAGCGTCCTTTGCATCGTAGCATTGGTGATTGAGGCACTGTTAGACCCGTACGACCAGTATTACCCTGCGATCGGAATATTTGTGGCCGCGTTGAGTGAAAACGTCCAGGAGTATCCCTTTGATAATGATAAATGGCTTCGGCCATTGACACAAACTTGGTTCTTGACAACTCTTGAGGAGCCACTGATGGCCTACGATATCTATTATAAACTTCTTCTTTTTCACAGAATTCTAGCTTCACGAGGTCTTCTCGGAGGGCAGCAATATCGTTCATAGACATAGATTTCCTCATTCCACCAAAATCATTGTCGAAGGAGCAGTCAAGATGATTGTGATCACCAAAATCCTCCTCTATTGGAGTAACAGGCTCGTCCTTTATGCGTAGATTTCCATTGGGTGTGAAATAAATTTCACCGCGAAAGTTCGTCACATTTTTAGCCATTTTTCCCGATAAAAGTCAATTTACGTAAAACAAAACAAGACGTTGCACGATTTGAATTCGTTATTTTCAAACTAGACAAACAGTTTGACGTTATAAATGTTGCCATATAAGATTTCGAATTTTGCCTTACACTAATGTGTAACTGATTTTTATTTTTGCCGAACCATTTTTTACGTTGAAATAAATAATTATAGGTATCTTTAATAAAAATCTTTAAATCTTTAATCAATTATCTTTACAAACAATACAGTAATTATGGGCGCGATATTAATCCACAATACAAGCCACTGTTAGCCTATGAGGACTTCTCCGGTGCAAGAAAGTAATGCTTTACCAGTAAGGATACGTATTATAAATAGATAAGATTAGCAACAAATTCTCTTCAAAAAAATCAAAAGCGAGCTGTGCATAAACTTAATAATAAAAAAACTAGTTTTGTAAGGTTTCCCAATAAACGATTTACTTTTTGTTTACTGGCAAGTATGATGTTGAACGTCCAGAAATTAATAACCACCTTTTAAGTTGACTGAAACATTTATTATTTTGAAATATTGTATAAATATCAGAATGTATTATTTAATTAAAACTGTGTGAATTAACTTATTTATTTAATTAACGCCATCAAATTCCAGCATCTTTTCTATTAAAACGAATTCAAAACCAAAGACAAAATTCGAATAATATTTAATCTGTGGACGATTTCCGAACGTCAAACCTGATCTGTCAAAATCGACTTGTTCGTTGTAAGCGTGTTTATTTTTCAATGCCGACTTTAGTAAAATAAGTGCAGTATTTTGAAATAGTGTAAATTATTACCAATAAGGTACATTCCACGAACTTTATCTAACAATGGCACAAGGAGCTTTACCTAATCCAAACACATTATTACCACTTGAACTGGTGGACAAGTGTATAGGTTCGCGTATTCACATTATCATGAAAAACGACAAAGAAATGGTTGGAACATTACAGGGCTTCGATGATTTCGTCAATATGTTATTAGACGATGTCACGGAATACGAATCTACACCAGAAGGGAGGAAGATCACGAAATTAGACCAAATTTTACTAAATGGTAATAACATTGCTATGTTGGTGCCTGGAGGTGAAATGCCGGGTGAATCATACGAAGCACAATAACTTTTGATAATTAGTTGTAAATAAATTAATGCTCTAAGACTTTGTGCCTTTTATTTTCTCATTATCTATGTTGATAAGATTACTTATGTCTGTACCTATTGTAAAATGAAAACTTTAAACAGTTCTATTTTTCCAATGTAAGTAGTGCCAGTTTCACTGCTTATGAAATAGTGTCTGATAACCTGTCCAATAGATAATCTGACAAATGTATGGAAACAACTGTCAAAATTGTATACACCTATTCTATTACTAGTGAGGATACTAGATATGAAACCAATTATTTAATGTAGGTATTACAGACATGTTTCTGACCCCGTCACCATGAATCTTATAGGAAATAATTATTAAATTTAAACATTGAATATTGGAGTAGTCTCCACCTGAAACGATTTTACTACATCATCAGTGTACTGCCAAGAAAATAAATCAATGATAAATTTGTAGAATTGGAACAATAGCCCTTAAACAATAATAAGATTTCTATCATGTCCTGTGTTATGGAGGTCACATAAAAATATCTGCCAAAATTTGGCTACAAGCTAGGTCAAATCAGTTCTTAAGTTTCTTACCTGTGGTTGTGTGGGCCCATAGTCGTTGGAAGTGTCAACAATCTCCAATTTATTGAGAGCTACAGGTGGTCTGCTGACTTTGTCGAAGCAGGCATCACATACACGCACCTGTAAACAGTTTACTACTGAAATAACATGACAAATAATTATGCTTATCAGACAATGACCTACTTTGTTTTTTTACGCACTTATTAAGACAATTTCTTTGTACCAGTGTTTTTGTTCAAATTGAGTAGTTAATGTTTACTTAATTTAATGCATTCATAGTGATGTGTCAAATAATTATATTGGCTAAAGAAA
This sequence comes from Anticarsia gemmatalis, assembly GCF_050436995.1. Classification (NCBI taxonomy): domain Eukaryota; kingdom Metazoa; phylum Arthropoda; class Insecta; order Lepidoptera; family Erebidae; genus Anticarsia; species Anticarsia gemmatalis. The sequence goes on from NC_134752.1 coordinate 8,606,234, forward strand.
TAACATCAACAAAACAGTATTTTAACTACACAATTCATAAGAATAGAGATAAGAATTAGTTCATAAGTTTTGGGGATTTACCTTATTGCTTTACCTTGTTGCTCTATATGCTCTACCCATCGACAAGGAATCTGAGCAACAAGTTTACAGAAATATACCCAAGGTAAACTGGTTACAAATACCTAAGGCATTAAGTCTATCTGTATACATCTTTGTATATAAAGTTCAAAATAAATATTCATGATATCATACCTCCTTTTCAATCCCAAACTTGGGTAAAGTGGATGTTTTGGAGCTACACTGTTGACAGAACACCTGACCGCACGCGCGACAGTGATGACGTCGCACCATCAAAGAGAAAGCCACCCGACATCTATGCCAACAAACAAATTATATAAAGGTTTATGTTCAAGAAGGTTGTACAACAAAGTTGGTAAATAGCTATAAGAAGGACCAAACCTTGAGTTTGTATAGGAAAATGTAGTTTATCCACAATAGATTGAGGAAAATTACTGCAATTTGCAATTTAAAATTGCTATTCTGTGTTGTTACAAAATGTATTCAGAAGTTTCATCATTAGTGACAAAGAGGGGTTATAAAAATTTGACGTACCTGTGACACACTTCTCCCTCTGCCCATTCTGGCGCCGTGTCAGCAGAAAACATCGCATCAGACTCTTTAAGTGTCGGGAACTTGTAACCTTCGGCTTTCAGTATATTCACAGTGTCCTGTTCACAAAACACAGAAACGTAACAACTTCACATTAAACACTGAACGATTACGAACAACAGCACAAGTTACACGACCACAACGGTAATTTCGTAAGGCTTTACCATTTTTTGTTCACTAAAAATGTATCCAACTGAGCATTTACGAGGAAACTGTTTGGCACAAAGGAGCGCATACATATACCGCTATTGTTTATGTTGTTCGCGAGATTGTGATTCACTCGTCTGACTGATAAGGTGTGACGTAGTAAAACAGGTATTACTATACCTAGATATTATACAGTGTGTATTTACAGATACCAACGTATCGGATGTTCGCACGGTTGGTAACTTATTCAAACGGCTTGAAATACTTTAAATAAAGGTTCACTTTTGTGAATCGTTACATTATAATCGTAATTCTATGTGCTAGACTTATTACATATATTTAAAAAGCTTACTGAAGTTTTAGATATGTTTAAAAATCACTATACAGGACATTGACATACAACCCAAGGCGTAAACAAAACAATTACTCGAATTTACTGCGGTCAGGCTGATTAGTGTTAATTATATGAGCGCTCTTACATGCATAAGGATGATTCAGGCCTTGTTTAAGAACTTTAGTGAGACAGAACAGGTGTAAAATAGTTGACTGTTTCTAATACAACGCGGGTATGACTTGAATGTACAGTGTAATTAGATTACTTAGGTGCGGTGAGGTAAATCAATATTGTAGAAGTCGATGTTGTTCAACCTTGGAGTGGACAATGCAAAAACGTTCAGTGAACTGCGACAGTAATTTTTGTCTGGTTAGCGGCTTGACACGCGATCGTAGGTTGTGTTGGTATTTTATTACGTAGATTCGAGTTTGAGACTTGTATTTAAAGTGAGATTTTTTGATAAGGTGCAGGTAATTTTCCAATGTTGAAATTAATATCATGCACTTAAAAAATCTTGCACATAATACCTATTGGGTTTACGAGCTTTTAAAGGCAGTTAACTACACAAAAATCTCGTAGTTCGAGAACAATAATTACAATAGTTCTCCATAAGATCTTCGTCAAGTGAATATGGCTTCTTCAACCTTATCATAAACTTGAGAGTCGGAAAACCTTAAGAGTCGAACTAACCTCTTTTATGCCAAGTCGGGTAAAAATGATGTGATATGGAAATTAGTTCGTACAACATGATTACCATATTGACCAATTAGTCTGTTGCGAATAGCAACTTACACGCAAGCTTATTATAGTAAAGCGCCAATATTTCTACAAACTAATTAATAAATGTACTGAATGACGATAAAACGCTGTTATCAATGTGTAAAGTACTCTAGTATCAGCATCTGAATACCTGACTGTTAGTCGGTTATCATCATGATTTGTTGTGATTTTACGTAAATAGCAACCTATTTACGTAAAATAACAACAAAAAAAATTAGCTTCAGATTTTTTTTAATTCGTTGTTACGTAAGCTTTATGTACACTTTCTAATAGATAAAACCTAAAGAATGTCGCTGCAGAGACATGAACGCGATGTAAAATTAAGTAGGTTTAGTCAATACGATCAGTTATTAATAAGAGCAACATTAAGTTGCTATACCTATACGGCGGTTCCCAACTCCAACTGGTGGTCCGTAAATGATTGAAAAATATTAAATTTTCAGGATGATTATTACATTTTTAATATCGGTACTTACATATATTATTTTTGTTAGCAGGAACCACTATTCCTGCTAACAAAAATAATATAAAAGTGGTCCCGGACTAAGAAAAGGTTCCGAACCCCTGGCCTATCCTAATAGGATTCCTATTAAAATATGCCTCCACTTGCATAATAGGTATTACGACATCTTCCATCTTCAATTAAGGTAATCAACAAGATTCCTATCGTAGAAATTTAGTTTTTAATATGTGGAAGTACATCAATTCCGAAAAAAAGCTACCATGTCATACGTCTGTACCAATGCCCAATTATACCACAACCTGCGGACCTTAACTTTGCGACGGATAATGCTGTTGATATGGCCAAGTTCTGTTCAATTCTGAATAGGTATCATATTATTATCGGTATTCATCGACAGAAGAAGAAGAACAAAGCACTTAAATAAATCGATGAGGTAAGTACTACGAATTTTCAGACATAAAATATTGATGCATCATACCTGCACGGCTCTATATTTAGGTGAGTTCCTGAACGCGAATGCCCACGCTTGTATCAGCTCCAGTATCTTGTTGCGAAGATTCTCGTGTTGTGTTGTCTTCACCAAGTCTCGGAGCATCTCACAAAACGCCTTTGATGTCACTTCATCGTGAATTCCAGATCCTATGGGACAATAACAAGAACTTATGAAAAGTTTGTTAAAGCATGAGTACCTATTGTCATTTTTATGGACTAATGGCCATATTTATCTATTTATTATGGGCAGTGAACTTTAAAAAGAAGTGCTACGTTTGGGAATCAACCCAATAATACACGCGCACTGCTAGGTAGCCAGCTTTGCGCCAAGTTTAGGAATAAAATATGAGTAGGTAGATACTGATTCCAACAATGTTTAGTGTCTAATTCTTTAATTCAGTGCCTAACATGATAAGCAGAAATCATTCTCGTATGGTTCATTTCATACAAGGTTTCAAGGTAATGATGATTTTGGTAGGTAACCATTCATGACCTAATGTTTCAGGTGAGTACATGGCCATGTATGCAGTACCTACATTTATATCAGACTTACGATAAGTAGGTATTTAACTGAACAGTAAAGGTATTTTTTCCACTGTTATCTATGTAATCACTATTGATGTTAATATGACTCATACGACATTACAGCTTGATAAAAGTAGATATATAAATACATATAGTATTAACTGTAATAGTCATTCATCATTACATACATTGAGTTATTACTTCTTAATGCAAACATATTTTGAAATACACATATAAACGCCCGATATAAAAATAATATAGTTCTTATCAATCTGTGTATGACTTTTTTCCTTCCTTCTATTTTAACAACTTTGCATGCTCTCAATAAATGTATTAAACAAATTTTAGGCATGCAAGGTTTCCTCAAGATATTTTCCTACACCGTTGGAGCATGTGATAATTATTTCTGACACACATTACTTCGAAAAGTCATTGGTGTTGTAGGTTCAAACCAGCGACCATGGGAGGTGTAAACTTATACCACTTGGCTATCACTGCTCACTCAATATACAAACAGAAAATGATCAGTACTACACTACCATTCACATAGGGTGTTAATGAAACATAATGTCAGTACCTAAGTGTTAACTATTTAGCCAATACTGTAACTGGAACTTTGCTCTCTTGTACATGTTTAGGGCATTTCAACAGTGGATAATGATCTTGCATTAAAGTTGCTTCTTACATTGTACTATTATTTACTTCAGTTAATATATTAGTCATTGAATAAATGATTCACACAAATTGTTATTCATACTGAATAATACAGGTCAATAGGAATAAGCATACCATGTATAGCAAAATATTACTAAATATAATTGTAATTTAATTTAAACTTAATCAGAATAAGTTTTACTTGGATCACTTTTCTGAACCCATGGGAACTGGAGTAATCCATCCTTTGATAAGTTTTTCCAGGAATAAATTACTAGCCCAGTACTACTGAGCCTACACAGTCAATATTATATTTTTATAAATGATTTCCTCTGAGTGTCAGACCCTTTATGGAAACATAGAAACGGGTCGAAAATTTAATTCCAACTTCCTTAATGGTAGAAATCAATAGTAAAGTATTCCAGAATAATCAGGCAAGGTGAGTTATTATGATTGCTTCATTAGCACCCCATGTAATTAATTCTACAAAACTTACCACAATTTTTGACGATACTCTCAAGTGTGAGCAGTGCAAACATGGCCTGGTGTGGGTTCTGTGAGTATAGTTTCTTTTTGACTGCTGCCACTGCATATTTTGGTCTGAAACAAGTATATAAACTATAGCATTCATACACAAACAATAAGGCCATCTTACTGCTTTATAGCACATTGTTATATAATATCATAAAATATAATATGAACAACAGGATCTAAACTGTTACTATAACAACTGATAGCGAGAAGAGTGTGAAAGGGTAAGCTCTGGAACATAATTAAAAGACTCTTTCCAAATGAAACCAATTACTACTAGAGTTATTATTTGAAATAATATTCCAAACAGTCAGGTTGTATCATGACTGCAAGTCACTTGAAAAAAAAGGATGAACACAGTTCACAAGTAACACATAAATTTATATTAATTTCTCTTACTTACATACACAGCCCGTAAATACAGTGATAAGAGGACTAAAATAATTCAATGTATAAATGATTGTTTTGCATTAATTGTGTGTGGAAATGATAACAGTTCCATTTATATTGTTTCATATGTCATAGCATGTCAGTTTTAATTTTGATTGTAGTTCATAGACACAGGCATTAACATTTATGTAGTAAGAGGCTTGGTGTATTGCTAATAGAACTAAGAAATTTATACAATAGAAACTATAGAACACTTTATTAGTACCGAATTTAACTGATATATGAATATTAAAATATATTAAGTATACCTCTTAGTTATTAATTAATATGTGTATATTAAATAACTGTTGTCACTATTATATCAGACTGTGAAATGATTCGATATTCACTGTGACTGAATAAATTGTAAGTATCTATGTGTTACTTGACAATCTGGGAACTTAAGAAACTAGTTGTATGTTCTCCCAGGAGTGCATAACACTATAATAATAAAATATCCAAGTGTACTACATATTATTGCTATGGAAGGACCTTTATTCTGTAATATGAGTAATGAAATGCAAAACATACTGATGTGTGTGTGTTGTTTACATCAAATGTCACAAGCCAATGAATGCATTTCAGATATAACAATCATATAGTAAACATAACATTATAAGATTCTGATTCAAGTATTTCTAACAAGAATTTAGGTCAGCACTAACTGTATTCACAAGTTATTGCGAGAATTCTAATTAGGTGCAAAAATTTAGTAAATATTTTTCGATGTGATAGAAAACAAATTATTACTTACGAACAATCATTTTGTCTAATCAAGTCGCATATTTGTAGGATCGTCGGCCAATCGGGATCCAGGCGTAGATTACTTGTCGCTTTATCTAGAACAAATTATTTCACCATTTGTAAGGGTAATCATCCTGAACTTTGACTGTTTTACCATATAATGGATTGCTTTAAAAATATGTTTGCAGGCTTTTCTGCGCATTTTATTGTAGCAAACTACGTAATATAGAATAAAAATAAAGAAAGCTACATGCTAATCAGTGAAAACTGCCGAGTTAAATGATGACAACGAATAGATATTTTTGTTTTGTACGTAATCATTGATGCCTTACAAGACTAACTAAGAATTTCGCCACTTACCAAGTAACTTATCAAAATTATTAGCTCGAAACATCTTCCCCTGCTACAGGCAATAATAAACTTTTGTTTTAGAAAATCAACAGTGATTGATTCGATGGACAGAAAAATGACAGCACACTTTTGTCATTTTTTATTTTTTCTCTGTAAGTTGGCAATAATGTGTGTCATTCAATCAAAAGGATTGGTCCAGCAAAATAATGCACAATATTTATCCTGGTAACATTAAAAGTAATAGACAAACCCAATCAAGTAAAAATGTGACCCAAATAAAAAAATGTGTGGTGTATTGGTAGAATTAAGAAATTGAAAGTTTTTAAATAAATAAAAATAAATGGAGTAAAATATATTTTACATTCATAAGTGTACTTACAATACCTATCAACATTCGTATTTTATTATTGATTTTGTATTTGCAGGAGTGTGTCTGCGTCTGTGTCCATCCTTCCTCACTCACAGTCATTACCTAGAGCAATCATCATCTTCATAAAAATCATCTTATAAACTGTTCTCGTTCTGCCACATAGCTACGGAATATTGTTTATTTATAAAGAAAATAAGAACCTTAGCACACATTCGTGTGTTTCCAACAAGTAGGTGCCTATCACATATTTTTCGATGAGCACGAATGCGAAACTTGGTGTGAACGTTCTTTGCTGCAACATAAACCGTAGGCGTTAATAACTATTAGTTAGTTTTGGATAGATATTGAGTAAAGTATTCATAATAATATTAATAATACCGTGTTATGATCTAGCCCAAGTTGCATTTAAACTTACATTCCTAAGGATTGCATTTCTATTCTAATTATTAGAAACTGATTTGTTTGGAATCCGGTGTGTGAGTTGTAATAACATTTATAATATCTGTTTGCGATCTGTAAGGTATCTATGCAATCAAAAATCACATCGTTCTTGCCTTTTGCTTACCTTGAAATAAATATCAGGAAAGTTGTGTCATTCTGAAATCTTATCATATTTTTACTATTGACACACCTTGCGGCAGTAAAATCGTCTGTCTGAATTTACTTAAATTTTGACGTTATTCAAGTGACTGTAGCGAGTAGTAAACAGAGTTATAAACTTATTTAAACAAGAGTTTAATATGGTTTTATCAAGAATGATGTAGTTTCTAGTGTCTGTGATAAGTTTATAAAAACTGTGATAATGAGTGTAAATACTAAGAAGTATTTAAAGGAACAGATCGACATAAATAACAAAATGCTGATCAAGTTAGATACCAACTTAAAACAGTGTAACAGGCAACTGACATCGTTGAAGCTGATGGTGTCTACGTTACAGCTGCAGATGACAGCAATGCAGACGATATACAAGGACATTATGGAGTTAAGGAAAATTATCGTAATTTTAAATCCACATTTACAAAAATCCAGATAATCCGTGAACGATTTTTTTATTACAGCACCCTAAAAAGAGAACCTACGGTAACAGCCAGTCAGGTTGCTCAGGAGCTATGTAACGTTTTGGTAATCTATTTTTATAATGAATACTGAGGTGTTTAGCTGAACATAAAGGCGTTTTAACAAACGTCGTTTCATCTAACTTGGAATAATCTATGACGAATCCTTGCTTATCTTCATGGTAATCAATCATATCGATAAAGCGATGACCCCATAATATTTCTTGAGTCGTGTAACTTGATTTCACCTGAACGGGCTGGCCAGTCGACTCTATAGTTCCTTCGAACACTACAAGTATTTCAATATTCGCTTTCAATATGTCGTAAGCCGACATGGAGTAGAACGGGCTATTCTCGTTTATCGTATGCACAGCTGAAATTGGAAACATAAAAGATATATTTTCTGAGGTATCAATATTAAGATCCAGTTTGATCTGGTCATCTAAAACATCAGGTGTATTATGCCTGATTAAGTAAGCATGAGCATTGACAGCAATGATCCTGGACTTCCTGGTATTCCCGATTCTAAATATCAGGCATAAGTCACGATCTCTTTGATTAATGATGGCATTTTTGGAGAAGAGAAGCGTTTGCGCGCGATTTTTTGGTCTTGTCAACTTCGCAAACACAACACCTATGATGAAAGACTGTGAGATAGTCCCGATAATGCTCTCTATGCACATTGTAAACATAGCTGAAGGACATTCTAAGGTGATAGTCCTGGTTCCATATCCGATGGTTGTATGGATTTCGATACTGAAGAGGAATAGTGATGTGAAGCTATAGATTTCTTTCACGCAAGGGACCCAGTCGGTAGTGTTGACGGCGTGTGGCAGATGGTCCGGTTCGAAGTCTCCATGCACGTATAAAATAATCCACCATACGCATGTGAAAGACACCCAAATGAAAATGTATGTGAAGATGCAGATCAATATAGTCCAACGCCACTGAGAATCTACGAACAGCTTAATGATGTCTGGAAACACGCGGTATCTGAATTTCTTCCATTTCTCCAGATTGAATTGTCCAGATTTAAATACCACTCGTCCTATTTTTCCTTTACCAGATCGTCTTCTTTTAGAGTATCTGTAAGAGAAATGGCAATTATTTTTCAGTCGGGATAAGGAGAATAAAGTAATATAAAATTAAAACCATTAGAAGTTTGTTTTATTTTTACCCTTAAGTTAGGTACACTTGCTATATACATATATAGCAACTGCCTAGGTATCCGTTTATTGTAACGTAGAAGCCATGTTTTACCAAAATTTATGTTTTTATTCTAGCTCTTACTGCCGAGCAGAAACCTCTCCCTTGGATTTTTAGTTCCCTCGGTCCTTTGTTTTCTTTGGCTATTTATGTACTGTTGTTAAAATGTTTTTACTCTATTTTGTTTAAATTTAGATTAATCCATTGAATCTTACCTGCAAATCCGACTGCTTCTATTCGAACTCGCACTTGTTCCATTCTCAATGTTCTTACTGCTCGATGATTGCGAACTGTTAATTAGCTTTTCTTCTTCATGAAAGTCCATTTTCTTCAAAATATTTACGTGGAGAGTATAATTATCATTATTTTATCTTATTATTTTGACGTGATTGCTCTCTGGCTCTACACTAACTGACATAACAATTCTTCCGCATGACATATTCTTACGTGTATTTGATTTAAAGATAAAGTTTTATGTTACACCAAGAGATTTTATCTACGAGAGTACGGTTGTAAATTACTTTCTACTTGTATAGTTTGGAAAAACGCCTGGCTGTTTTTGAACAAGATGAGTTTTTGACGAACAGGCGTTTGTTATATTTCTCCTAATTTTCAGCAGATACCTAGATTATCTACGAGTATATACTTAATTAATTATCGACATAGACAATATGAATTAACGTTCGTTATTACTAGAAATCAATCTGTAGCGCATTAAAGAGTTAAGGATTAGATAAGGAGTTATCATAGTTAGTAGTTTTGTTGAGTCCTTATATTCAGGAGTAGGCCAGATATTATATCGTTGGAGGTGATTGGAACACAACAAATCGAAGTATCATATTTTGGTACACATGGTTTAACAAAATTATACAAACCTTATGACAAACTCTATTGTATGAAAAAGCGAAATTAATCACATTAATCTATTAGATTAGGAATATTGACTGATATGAACCATAATTGCTTTAGTGATTCATGATAATAGAATGACTCATTCTGACAGCACATATTTATTTTGCGAGCAAGACAAATTAATTTTAGACAGCTATTTGTATTACAGCAGCTACAATCAGATTCTAAATGCTAAACGGGTTCGAGCAGAACTATGGCCACATTTCTGGAGCAACAGGAAGGGTCTGTAACGTTCTTACCAATAGGAAAATTTCTTAACACAATATCCTTCTCTGAGTATTTCACTACAATTCAAAGAGATTAGAGAATCTGAAACTAAACGCAGGATACATAAACTTGCAGCCGTGTTGTAGAGAGGTCAACGGTAGCAGTGGACTACCGACGGGATGTTTTGATCTTTTCCTGCCACTTCGCTATAATGGAACATGATAAAGGCTGTGTGGAGTGGTGTTTACACCAGGCAATTGCAGGTATTGTTTAATTCGCGACACTTCCCTGCCATCCTGGACGTCGGTTGCCAGGGCCGGCAGGACGCAATGCTGGGCCGGACGCAGTGTTGCCGCACTGCAATATGTTAGTTTTTAGACCTTTATTTATTTTATTGGACCATATACATATACCATATACACAATTATCATTATAACGAGAAGTATCTTTACAAAACAAAGGAAATTTATTTATTACCATAAAACTATTTTCGAAGCTGGGCTCCTATTTATTAGTACAGCCTAATTAAATACGCAAAAATTTTAAAAACAACAAACAATTTTTAACATTAAAAATTTCTATGTACGGTATGTTTATTGTCTACCTATTTTAAGTGTTGCGCTGAAAAGAACGCAATCGTGCATCTTTCCACTTCTTAGCTAGACGTTTCGGCACAGTTCCGCGGTACCGATTATATGATAATATTATTGCCGACTTGACAGTAGTTGTAAGTTCGAGATATGGTATCGCTGGAGAAGTACGAATAAGACATTATTATAATGATATAAACATTATAATGATGAGGAATATATAATGAACCTATAATTTACATAACCTTTCTTTCCGCTTTTACCGTGGTCAGGTAAAAATGTCACAAAAAAGGAACATAAAAATTCGGAGCACTACAGTTGGCAATTCCTGCTAGGCGGAAAGAGCAGTGGCCATGACAAACGAAAGAGCATCGCGACACGCGGGGAACGTAATTCGATAATCGACGTGCTCTTGAACGCTGCCAGTCTATTTGTCATGTTGACTGACTCTACCGAGGATGTTGTATTACGGAGATAGTTTAATCAACACCTCGTACAGTCAGGAACTACATATATAGGTACATAGTATGCTCTCTGATTCCTGATTTAAGATTGCGTTATTGTATTTGGCTAGATTCCGACCGGCACTTGGTCAGCGAGGTAGAATCAATGCCTTCCCTTGTACAAAAGAAGATCTTTGTCCAGCTAAGCAGTGGGACAGTCATGGGTTAAAAAATATTTTGGCAAATGAAAATATGCACAAAAATATAAATCAACAATCTATAATTTTATTATGTGTCAGTTCGTGTCTGCATAGCTGGTTTTACGTGGATTACATTTTAAAAACCAAAATAATATTCGATAGATTGTTTATGGAATCAACATATTTTCTACTGTTTGGGATCCTGGCATAATTAGTGGCTCTCGATTCTGTGATCAACGAATAATGGTGCTCCCACATTGCCGTTAGAAAATGTTTGTAAACATTTTATAACACCAAAACATTTACTAACAAATGTTAACAATTGTTGCACTTTGTTAGAAACTGTTACATGTTATAAGTGCTCCTACATTGATGGAAAATGTTCAAACATTTTATAACATCTAGTATTGGCTCGCAGTTTGGTTTCGTGTTCTGAGGGCCGAGGACGTCTACACGAAAATGGAAGAAGATTTGCTCATTGGAATAGCTTTTATTTTTTGTTTAAAAAAGAAGAAAAAGCGCTCTTATTGGATGCGCCAAACGCTAAAAGCCCGCCATCACCCTTATAAAATGTTTACAAACAAAAGATAACACATGTTTTATTTTGTTATAATTTGTTTTGTTATAAAATGTTTACTAACATTACTAAACATTTTCTAACATGAAAATTTATTTGTGATTAAATGTTTGCTAACAAATGTTTACTAACGTTATTAAACATTTTCTAACGGCAATGTGGGAGCACCATAAAATAGATCTGTGTAAGACATAAAATATAAAATAAGTATATTATTCAAATATAGATCCTAAATCTTTTAAAATGTTTCTATCATCTAACTATTCAAGAAACTTCCTAGTTATAAAATGTTTATAAGTAAAAGTTGGACATTTACGTCTGACATTTGCCTACTTACGGTTGACCAGCTCATCACGTGAGTAATTGAGCTTAAAGTTTATGACCATTGACATTTGATTAATGATATTAATAACCACTTTGTGTTACAAAGGTCATTTCCCCACCAAGTCGTCATTAAACAAAACATGCGTAGGAAGCTAGCTAAAAACAAATTCTCAAATCTAGTAAAATATGTACATGCTTTATTAATAGTCAATAGTGCAACTGGCAGTTGCATTTGCCCGGTTTTGCTAGCAAAATTTATCTCGTAAATTCGAAGAAATTTTGCACGCGAACACGCAATATATTTGGTAATTGCGGTTATCAAAGTGAGAACTCAGATAGATATAAGAAATTATACAAACCAGAGAAGAAAAAAACAGCTAAATTAGTAGAAAATTAATTCTAAAAAAGAAGCCTTAGCCGACATCAAAACTAGGAATTTGAAATAATGCTAAAACTATTTTTCTTTATCCGTGACTTCGACCGTATTTGCAAACTGTCATATTCTAAACACAGTACTGATAACTTCCTAAGCATATCTATTACTATAACATGCATAGTACGTCGATAGCCATACAAAGGCGAATCGTGGACGTCGCAACGTTGCCTTGGTCGCCAATATCCACGTTCTTTGTTCGCCAATCTGTATTTTAGTTCCACTGCACTTGAGACGACAAAGATATTTGAAATTGTCGAGGAAGCCTCATATTATAGTTAGTGGCAATTGACTTGATTGTGGTTAAACTAACGCAGCCCTTATGCTTCAAGTAAACTGTGCAGATACAACATTTCGTCAGACCAAAATTTAATTCCAGTTTATTACAATACCTACCTGACGATATTGTAGTACTTTTTTCGTCTGTTTGTGTCTGCACATTTTTGATAACTATTGTATGATTACCTAAGTCTCTACATTTCATCATGTAAGTTAATGAATGCACCAACACAAATAATTTAGTAAAGTGTTGTAAATTCTAGGCAGATTATAAAATTTGTCTCGTCCTAAACCTATTTTTTTGTTGATATAGAGAATGCAAATAGACGTTTATCGTCGAAACAAATTTTTACGATGGGAAAATGTGAATGATTGTTAGAAGATAACATTATGGGTCTAAGAAGTGATTGTCCACGGGTAAGTTTGCTATTTTTGCCGGAAACAGTTAATTGAAGGTCGATGGTTTCCAATTATACTACTAAAACCAGTTATGGTTTTTTATGAAGTTATTTGTCGTCTGCTTACGTCATATTCGGTTATTTAAAATTACTTAAAATAATAAACATTAGATAAACTCCTATGCACGAGCAGCTAGCTCAAGGAGTAAGGAGGCTTGCTGTGAGGCTCGAGAACGGCCAAAATGCTGAGCTAAAATATCTATTACAGAAAAGTAATATCCCCTTTTATTGTTTATGTCACCAGCTCTCATCGTTAATATTTTTTTTAGTTTTCTGGCAGCTGCCTGTTTTAGTAGTACGACTTCGCTGTACTAGTACCTCATCAACGTGATCATGCCTAAGATTTTACCTGATACGAGTAGATTGTAGTAATCAGAATTACGAATTAATTGTATATCTGTTTAGAAAGATTGCGGGGAATCCATAGAAATATTCGTAGACATTTGATAGATTTAATATTATCACTCATTTGATAAACTGTTATTGCAAAATACTTATTAACATTCTTGTATTCCTGCTGTAATTAAAATTTAAACGACAATGAAACAAATAGCCGCTATTAATCTCAAAATACTGCAGTTGTTTTTACTTATGTAACCAGCTTACAATGACCTTAGAAGTATATTTTAATTACCTATTAACAAAGGAAAATGGGAGGTAATGTTTTATTGGTTTTTGTGGAGTGATTGACTGGTGACAAATGAGAGCGCTGACGAAAAATTTAAAGTGGACAATGAGAAAGGACCGAGGGGCGAGTTATGCAAGTTCAGGGCATAAATAATAGCTACTCATTTATAAAGTTAGGAGAGCCTTGGTCGCAATTACTTCTGTAGAATTTCTTGTTAAGTAAAGAGTTACTAGTTGTCTTCTTCAAAGTTTCAGGAATGCCGCTTGAATATGGTCCAGAAGCCATGAATGTGGTATTCAAATGTGCCATTTGACGAAGCACAGCTTTGAGGCCAGCCAGTGAAGAGAATACTGAAACGTAGATATAGTAGCCCTTTGTCCACTTTTTTCATTCTTCCCAGGTCTTCCAGGTCGGTTCGAACCTGTTCGTGTGGGACTCCAGCCCTATAAGATTATTATGCTTCTCTGTTACATAATTTACTGTAATACTTTGTGTATCTGTACTTCTAGGGCTCTATCATTACCTTTGGTTCTGCCTGTATAAATATTTTTTTTACGATGACACACAGGTTTGTCAGTATTCGTCATTATTTGGACGAAACTATGTTGGTCATTGTTTATTTACATACACTTTGCTATTTACTGAAAGGTGATTAAAAGTTTATTTTGAGTTAGTTTAAAGCGAACGATGGTATAAGTGACGTCGTCTGCAACGACACCTATTACAATTGTTTGAAAATATAAATATAATTAATCCTACAAAAGGCAACTAGATAAAACAAAACTGGACATGCAAAATCTTATCTGTATAGTCTAAAAGCATATACGGTCAATTGTTTCCGAACGCGTGCACGGTTAAATAATCGCGGTTCACAATTGGAGTAGGTACGACAAGGTGGCACTCTAGCAGGCCAGTTCACGCTGTCCTGGCGACCGGCGCAGACGCAGCTAGCGCGACAACCCTACCGTAACCCCGCCCCAAACTATCGATGTTGCCAGTTATGTGATTGTGCAAGTTCTGTGGTTTGACAAGCTTTTATAAAGAAAGATATGATTTATTTTGGTGAGTAACTGAGAACGTACTTGTTCGATCTTTAAAATCGAACTAAAATTACATAGGAATGTTGTGTGTACTTTATTAACTAAAATTGAAAGTGTACTTACTGGTTCCAGAGTTTTAGTATTAGTCTTAAAGTTGTACTCTCGCTGCTAGACTAAAATTCGTAGGCGTCAATGACGCTAGTTTACTACGGAGATAAAATTAATGGACAACGAACTCGAATTAATCTGTGTCTCATTCAATTAACAAAATCGTGTACATAATGTATGTATACGGTAAATTGCGGTTTCCATTGTTTACATGTAAATGTCAAAAATACAGGCGGCTGTACTATAGTTAAAGGCTTTATCAAAACAAAATCTCGATAAACACCTTGACGTCACTAAAGCATGATGAATTCGCTTAGATGTTGCGCATTTTCAAGGCGATTTCGGTATTTTTTATATGCCCAGAATATCTGGTTTTTATCATGAATAACTCATTTGAATTTCAAATACAATAGGACGTATAATTATATTGTAGGTACCTATCTTCTAACAGCTGATACATGCGGTCACGTCTCGACTACTATACTGTGTAACTCGGACATCACATTAATAGAGACAAATAGTATGTACCGTCACGAGTACTAAATGGAAATATATTTTCTATTACATGCACTTAATAAATACTTATATCGTTAAGTGTTTATCCATCTCTTAAGCTCATGTTTTACATCACGCCTAAGATTAGTCCTTTGTTTTGCTTTTTCGCTATTCGTTACGTTTGAATGCGATAGTAGCCCAACTTTTTGAGGCTCCATAGTTCATTTTTCACGAGTTATGGGTTTGAACAATAGAAATCATATTATTGTTATTGTATTATAACATCTAAAATGTACCACGAGCAATATTTTAGCGGAAAATAATGTCCACACAACAGTCGACATTGAAATGCAATCGAATCATTTTGCTTAGTGGAAGTAAAGCTTATTATAAGTTCTCTCTAAAAACTAGTAACCAATCCTTTCTTTGCCTATTGACTAAGTATAATTAATTTGCTTAAAAATAGCCTATATTTATCAGATATCATGTACCTACCATCTTTAATACGTAATAAATATTTTTAAACACGTTCACTGGACTTCAAAATACCATACCATAACACGCAAATAACTGATGAACTGACAAATGTTTTGCCCTTCTCTTTTTAAAATAAATCAATCAGTAAGTAAATCATTTGATAACCTAAATATATAACAGTATAAATCCATTAAGAAGGAAAATCGCTGTTTAATATTAATACCACCCGGGACAAATCTTTGTGTGATGAGCACGAGTATTTGTTCTGAGCCTGGTTGTCAATTTATCTATATAAGTATGTATTTAGAAGTATATAAGTATGTTTATCAGTTATTTGGTTACCATAGTACAAGCTCTGCTTAGTTTGGAATCAAATGACCGTGTGTGAGTTGTCCAACAATATTTATTTATTTATTTATTTATTTAATACATTTCTATAAGATCTATGCGAATATTTAGCTTAATAGAGCTTTAAAACTTATATTTAATGCTTTGAATACGATAAATTCGCATATTTGTTTGTATAATGACAGTGACGCGTAGGTTGATGTCAGTTCAATATTTAAATAGCAAATACCTGCATTTTGATCGTCGTTATTTCAAACCAATAATATGGCTATTACTATGCATTACTATGTTGATATTCATTTCACGTTAGCAGTCAGTCGAAAAAGAAAGTTTATGGCGTCTATGGCGAATCGATTTATAATTTTATGTGGATGAAACTACAAATTGGCATACAAATCAATAGAGATAAATTTATATCAAATTGAATAATTTTTTTCAATATTGTCAATGTCCCATTGTTGGGTAAGAGTCTCTCCGTTTGTCATCAAATAAGGATCTTTTCCAATTTTCGTCACAGAAGTTCATTTCAGAGAAGGTACATAGAGTCGCAAGCTCGGTTTTCAATTTCCTCACGCCGGAGAAGGGAAAAAGAGATTGATCATATTATATTGTAATTAAGCTTATTTCGAAAGGAAATATTGTACAGCCAATTTTTATAGAAATCAGGTTAGGTTACCCTTTAAATTTGTTTACTTAGTTTTTTGTACCAAAAAGTACCTCTATTATATTGGTACAACATTGGCTAAACCTTACCTGCGTTATTATTATTTAGTAAAACTGGCTTTTGACCTGGTTAACATTGCTCATTTAGACACAAAACCTACTAATATTTCATATTAATTATTCACACTTTTGGGTGGTAAAAAACATCATCATTGTATCTAGCGGTAGGATTTAAGACTCTATGCTTAAATCTCCAAAACCGTTGACAAAATGAACAAATCAATCGTAACGTCAATCAAACAACATCTCTAGTATAAATCATTCAACTCTTTTAACAAAGTAGTGCAAGTATCCCGACCCACGGCCTAGGTCCATGTGATTCGTCGTGAGAGGCGCAGGCGCAGGCGCGAGGCGGCGTGCGGTGCGGCGCGTGCGCTTGACACTTCACCTACACGATCCAGTTACTTGCGCTAATCATGCCCTCAGTAACACGTGCTTCTGTTATTCTATTCGAAAACTGCAAATATTTTAATTTTTAGGTTTTAGTTAAATGACTGTAGTGAAACTTTCAGGCGCAGTTTCATTGCGTATCAGATGATATTTTGACAGTCTTCATACGGTGCCGTCACTTTATAGATCAGATATGTTATGGCACTTTGTCATCTATATTATCTATATCTATATTAATATTACTTCAGCTTTAAATATTAGTATAGATAAAGCTGAAGAGTTTGTTTGTTTGTTTGTTTGTTTGAACGCGCTAATCTCAGAAACTACTGGTCCGATTTGAAAAAATATTTCAGTGCTAGATAGCCCATTTATCGAGGAAGGTTATAGGCTAGATATCATCACGCTTCGACCAGTAGGAGCAGAGTACCAGTAAAAAATGTTACAAAAACGGGGAAAAAATTGACCTATTCTCTCTTATGTGACGCAAGCGAAGTTGCGCGGGTCAGCTAGTAAGTTATAAAACTGGCCCTTAGTCTTTTAAAGTAATTCAAAGTACTAACAAAAGTGTTTGATGCCATATAAATGGAAGAAATGTAAACGGCGAAGTAAGTAATAATCGGTGTTGTAATAACGCTATTTTGTGAATTATTAGAAGAATGAAGGTCTGAAGCAGTAGGAATATACGTACCTAGATAAGTTCTGGTATAGTTACATTCTCTAAAACATAGCAAATTCTAATATTATCACAAAACTTGACAAAACTACAGTGTACAGGATTTACCCACTTCACGATTTAGTTAGTAGTTGGCACTAATCAAATCAGGGATTGGTGGACTCATGCTATCTGTATGGCAATTACTTTAATAGACATCTCTGTCCCAATGTTAGACTTCCTGCTGCAAATCGACCACTTTGTTACCAACCGTTTGGGCGTTCTATTTTTTCCTGCTACTAAAATATTGCCATTATAAATCATGACGGCGTTTTCATGATCATGTTGTCTTCCCATACATTAGAACTGTTCTCATAGATTATTATGTAACAAATTCTAATTCTCAACTATCGTGATATTTTGCAGTAAGTATCTTTTAAGATAGACATAGCCCAAAAATTGCATTTCAATGTTTGAGTGATTGAGTGTACATGACAACATTATTTTGTAACTGTTTGACATTTTCGATTTCAATGAACAATCTTACAGGCGCTTTCATATTTAAAAAAAAAAAAATCAATAATATACACTGATATATCTATAATAAGTAGGTAATTAGTTTAAAATAAAGTATTCAGTTCCAGTATTTATGAATGGTCAATAAAATAACAGTGTAACCTCGAATTTCTATAGAATTTTAAACTAATAGAATCAGTGAGGGGAGCACGCACCTGCGGTCATACTTCATTTGAGTGTATATTGTACGTAGTTATGTATTAATCGTTATAAATAAGGTTAATATGATACTTGGTAGCTGCAGGCCACTTTGATATAAACGTGTAACGCATGATTTTACTGTAATTTTATTAAACAAGCTTATTTATCAGACAACATACTTTCAACTTCTTGATTTTCTCAGTATTTGAACTATCTCACTGTAAATCTGCAATAATAAAAATCTAATATTGAATTCCTGCTTTCGTTTCCCTCATAAATTGACTGTAAATGCCACAATACACTACCTAATTTCCTTAACTACAATAGCAAAATTCACGAAGCGATTTATCGTTTACAATCTCACGAAAAAAATTTCTTCAAGCGGTTCCAAAATTTAACATCTATAAATTAAGTAATCGACACGAATGCAATTTGTGTAGGTACCGTTTTGGCTCGCAGCCTAAATGCTTAGAGAGCCTATTTCTTTAACAAACTCGAATAGAATTCTAAACAGCTGATTGTAGAGCACCTTTTGAAATTCACCTTCACTAAACTAGAGCCGACGTAAAAGGTCTAGACGTTACATCTATCTCGATGCCGTCACGTAGACGCCGAAGTATCGATTTGTCTTTTACTTATAGAACTGAAGATTCAACTACATCTCATTTAATCTTACATAATAGACAAGAAGAATAATATAATGACTTTAGAGTATTTTATAAAATGTTTGTTAT
The DNA here is from genome assembly GCF_050436995.1 of Anticarsia gemmatalis. NCBI lineage: Eukaryota > Metazoa > Arthropoda > Insecta > Lepidoptera > Erebidae > Anticarsia > Anticarsia gemmatalis. The sequence goes on from NC_134752.1 coordinate 8,625,719, forward strand.
AATCTCCACAACATATATTGGAAGTTGTGAAATTCTTTGGTTATTTGAACCAAATATTAATGTTGCATTAGTTTACAGACCTGCAAAATTTCTTTTCCTTTATTGTAAACCCAAATCGACACTTAAAGATTTTAATCCATAAATCCATAAATCATAGAAGGAAAATTTTAATCCATAAATCCATAATTTATGGATTAAAATTTTCCTTCATTGCGGCAGTCCATGTCCAGAAATCGGAGAGTACTTAGCGCGTTAAATTATTTTTGTTTACAATCCGGAACAAAAGTGAAGCCAGTACCTTTAGATACTCAATTTAACAACCAAAACAAACACAAAATACAATAATAATTCATAAAAAAACAAGGCTTTCTCTTGTCAAACTGTCATAATATCCTGTTATTAAATAAAAAGATCATGCGTACGAGTATATTGAGCATCAGCGTACCATGTACTTTGTACATAATGGCTATTATTGCCACACAATGCATTGCATTTCAACCATTTATCGTCGTGTCGTGTGAAGGATTCCAGGTTTATTCTAACCTATTTTGCTATTACAGTATTATCATTATGTGGTATTAATGTTTGCTTTATTGAATGTTCCAAGCATTTATGCTAAACGTTGATAAAGCATGCTTTTAAAGGTATGTTTATAAAATATGTAATGCTATTAACTCTACTATCTGTAAGTGGCGTTCAGTTTGTGATGTATGTTGAAAAACCTGCAGTAATAAGCCAAATGATTATGTTATAATTGAATCTAAGAGTTTAAGGTTTTTCGTAACACGGCTATTATTATATACGATACTCATTGATTTGCTTATTGTCCGCGCTTGAAATGCCCGTTAAGATTAAGAAACTATCTTTGTTTAGTTACGTTCAGAAATCAAAATAATTTAGTGCTTCTGATATTCCTTTAGGCTCCAGAATCGCGACTAGGTACCATGCCGTACACAACTTTAATTTAAACCTATTTTATTTAATCCAAATTTGGACCATTTCTTAAATATTTTTTGCTGTGCGATAGTATATATACCTTTGTTGTGTTTGCAAGTTGATAAAGCTGTATAAAACAGGTGTACATTTTTCAATTTTGCAGGTAAAGTAATATATTCATAAAGCACGTGATGAAACAGCTAATACTAACTTCATTTACATATAATAGCTAGACTTACATGATTTCCATAACCAGACATAAAGGTGTTATTAACTAGTAGGAAACGAATAGCATAAAAATATAGTATTATAAAAAACTAGTGCTTTATCAATTTTGCTGCCTGTCGTAAAACCAGCTTGTGTCCGTCAATTTTAATGTTAGTGCAAGATTATCGCCTATTGTTTTATTTTTAAAACTAAGCTGTATTCTTAAGCTTCATTTTTGGAGCTATGTAGTGGTATGAATCCGTTAGCAGTCGATGTTTTTTTACTTATAGATTAGCCCTTAAACCTTTAGCTTGCTTTAAGTCACGCGGCCGCCCACTGGTCACCTGACAGTGCCATGAAAATTTATGACCTTATTTAATGATGTCATTAACCTTAACAAAGTAACTATATTAACACTCAACTCTCACACACTCTTTTCTTCTTAATGCAATAGAAGGGGATAGACGGACTTAATAATCAGAAAGGGCTCTATTACAACTAGTGAGTCAAGCAGCGTCAACCAAAATATAAGTAATAAATAAATGAACTGGAAAAGCTCCCCAGATTGATTAGATTCTCCATTACAACCTCATCTATTAATTGAAAGCCTACATTCTTATCTACATTATAATATACAAACGGCTTAGATGGTTAAGTTATGTTGCACACAAAACCCATTTGATAAGGAGTAATAGAGGCCAGAGAGCATGTTGTTTTGTTTTCTTGGCTTACTTCGGAAGACTTTTACATGAATATAAAAGTCAATAATAGGTATATATCGAAATACTTACGTAATGCATGTCCGTTTATTTGATACTGTCGAAAACAGTGAAATCTGTGTAAATTTATAAACATTCTACCAAAATATCGGAATGGAACGAAGTATTGCGAAAATCAGTTAGATCGGAAAATCACACACCACCAACGTCCATAAGTTATGATATAAATTGTTACCTCATTGACAAGTGGCTGAAAGGCTCCAGGCATCAAAGACAGTTGGATAGATTTACGATATTTAACGATGCTGAGGTCAACTTGCTGATATGATGCATTCTGTTAGAGAATCGTAAAGTATAATCGATCACGCAATTACGATGTTCATTCATAGGCTGCCTGTCAATGAATGATATAATCTTTATACGATTATTTCAAGGGTTAGGATTACGATCATATAAGCTTTACTTTGGGATTAATCCTTCTAATACTATAAATGCGGGGATGGATGTATGTATGTTTGTTACTCTGTCACAAAAAAACTGCGAGAAAGATTTTACTGAAATTTGGTACACTGATATCTTATAACCTGGTTAAACACATACATTACGACTTTTTACCACGGGATTATTATTAATTTGAGTGCCTGAAGAACCTAAAATGACTCAAAATATGATTTTTTTTACAATCTCTAGAAAGTTGTCTAAAACAGTCAACTTTACAAACTCAAGTACAGACCTGTAGTTTATTAATTACTGAAGAGCGGCGGCAATTGAGACCGACCTTCGTCAACATCATTGACATCAGTCACATCAAACCAGTGGCCCGATTCTCGACTACTATCGAGTATCGACTACCGGCTAGCTATCGAGAAATTTTGTATGAAAATCTGATCAGCGCCTCTATCACACGTCGTAGAAACTATTTTTGAAGTAGATTTTAAATGTCAGGCTCTCGATATTAGATGATTTCAATTGTAGAGAATCGCGGTACGGTAGCGCAATTCTGTATAATTTGATTGTCGAGTATCTAGAGTTTGACATTTAGAATGTACTGCTAAAATAGTTCCTATGACACCCGTCAGTGGCGCTGATCACATTTTCTTACAAAATTTCTCGATGGCAGGTCGGTTGTCGGTAGTCGATAGTAGTAGAGAATCGAGCTACAGGTGTACTCCGGTCTTCGCGTAACAATGTGTAAACGATGCACGATACAAATTTGATTGGCGTCAAGACATTGTCAGGTCATGGCACATACGGTTTGTTACGAATTAGATTCACGTGAATCATACGCTTGTAATTTTAAAGGATAATTGTGTTACATGAAACCTTGTTAGTTTTTTCTCGGAATTGTCTTTGAACCTGTCCAATTTTGCACTTGATGTTTTTATACACAATTTTCTTATATTTTATATTTATTTGGCACCTGTAATAATTTTATATATTGTAAGCGGTGACTTTTACGAAAAAGACAATTAGACCCGAAACAACTATTTTCGTGGAATACTCCTTTCTTGAAGTAATCAAAATCTGAAAGGCGGTCGTCATCGTTACTTTTAATTTGCACTCAATTTAAAAGTAATCTTAAAAATATTATTATTCTTCTTCTTCTTTCTGTGATTATACACACAGCTCACGATATCATCTAAGGGATATACAGACCAACTCCTGAAAACCTCAGAGCAGAATATTCAAATGATTTAATTTACCTATAAATAGAACACTTAATTAGTAGTCGTCCTTGCAATTATTACACGAACGAAGTTTCACTCACGAGTTACAATTAATAAGTATGATGACATAATGAGATCTCGGTAAAGGCAAATTCAAACGGAATACTACTTAACTATCAATCACAAGCTGTATTTTGCGAGATATGTAGGGATTTATATAGCGCGGAACTAAAATAGCCGGAAAATTTATGAAAAATCGTTGCTTTAGGAATTAACCTTACCTTAATTATTATATCACAACAGAACCTTACTTACTAAGTAAGCAGATCCACAGGATGGGAAGAGCATAGAAAAGAGACATAGCTACTACAATGAACCTTGATATAAATCATAAAACTAGTCACTTGTCATATGCGTGTTTCGCAAAGAATTCCTCTTTGAACCGAACAACATCGCGTTACTAATAAAAAACGTTATTATCAATTCTTCTTCTTCCTTCTTACATAGATCGCGTTAAACGCGGAATATTATTTTACAAGGTTTTCCGCAATAACGCATCTATCAGTGGGAGGAAACACATCCTACACGGGTGCGTTAACAGTGTAAAGAGGTAAAGACGTAAATACGTAAAGACGTAAAGTATGGAGATCAACTACATCCTAATGAGTGCAAGGACACTATGTGTTAGATAGAACACCGGAACATTCCGGTAATGACAGTTTTCAAAACCGTGAAATTACACACAATTAGGTCAAGTGTGGCTATCAGTCTTCGGATGACTGTACTTCAAATAATTTGCTTTGCGATTCTTTTAGTGGACGACAGATGTCGCTATTAGTTAAAAGGAAGATTGTTTTTTGTGTTATACAGAGTGCGAGGGCTTGAATTATTTATGGGGATTAATTTATTATGCAATTTACTGAATCATATTCTGGTCACGTGAAAATTATGCAATAATTTGAAAATATATGTAACAAAAAAGTTTTGTTAATATACGTAATAACGTACTGTCTAAAACATATTATTAATTTGATTAAAAACATTAAATATTTTAATACAGACCCTAATTGCAAACTCTAATTCATTGATAAGTTTCGCTATTCGACACTAGATGGCAGTATAATACACAGTTGAAAAAATCCTCAATGGGACTTAACATCAAGAAATCTCATTCAAGTTTTCTTGACCATCAGCAACATTGTAAAACAGGCCGTAAATTACCGTCTTGAATGTTACATCATAATATTATGCGATGTAATTAAGAGCACAGATGCTGTAGGACTAATTGGATTCGTCATGACACTTATGAACTCTAGACCAGTTTAGTGATGAGAATTATTTAATAATTGGTACAAAGATTTTAGTTAAAATTATTTGATCTCAAATTACATTGTTGAAAAAAATAAGCATACGTTCAGATTATTACACTTGTTAATACTTCTAAAATGTCAGTGAGCATACATCGATCTAGAATAAAGAGACAGACGATAATCATTTTGAGTTAACTATTAATCTTAGATTTAGTTTTCTTGCAATTTTCCTCTTTCAAAAATAAAAATTGCGAAAGAAAATATGACGTAGTAAATTCGTTACTGCGTTCCGATATCACGTGAGTGTTAATGACTAAATCACAATTCATCAATTTAGAAAACAATACACGTTTGAATTAACGTGAACATCATAACAGGTCAACAGCCAGCTGTAGAAATAGGATTTTTAAAACAAATAAAAATAATAATAGGAATTTTATTTCTCTGTGGTTCCTAAACCCTATTGTTTCAAATTTAAACGAATTACTGTCCCACTGCTGGAAAATACGAGGAATTAGGTTAGGAAGCCTTGAACTTTGAATCCACTGATTCCGCTTTAATAAGTATTTTTATATTTCAGGGTCCAATGGAGGAAAACCGTCTAGATAGATCAATAATGGAGGCTAAGGACGCGTTAACTAAAATGCCCGTCATTAGAAACTATGTGAGGACAATGTTGTGACAATTGTCGGCCTTAGAAAAATGACGGAAGCCGCTACGTCTTATGAAATGCAAGTACGCAACGATGAACATAAAGATGGTAAAATTAAACCAGGGTTATCGGCAGGGAAGATATTTTATAAGCCGGGGGTTATTGAAGAGGAGACCGATGAGACTAGTGCGTTTGACAGCTCGGTTGCAGACACCCCTATGTTGGGCATTCATACTGGACTAAGCGGGAGCGGGTTCCTAAGACCACCTCAGATATACCCTTCGAGCAGTCTACATAGAATACCGACGTACAGCAGTTCGATTGGACAGAGTACCGTGTACCGACAGGATACTTGCAGGTAAAAAATTGCTCTTAAATTGTATAACTTTAATCTTCAGAGATGTAGGTTTTTATACAGGTTTTGGTGAAACATTACTTCGAAAACTGTTAGGCATGTAACGTTTGAATACGGTTGACGCATTTTCTTCAAATTATGCCAGTGATTTGTAAAACCCATCGTTCTAGATATTGTAAGATATAGATCTGCTTGCATCTATGTATTTCATCGTGATAAAAGATGATAATAAACATATTTTCTTTTAACTATCGGAAACATCGTCTCGGTAGTACCATTGCGATTGTGGACTATGAGGTCGTGAGATAGATTCAGGAATCGAGCTCCGAGTTTGATACGGCAATAGGCTTGCGCGAAATAATGTAGGGCCAACATTATAAGCGCCGAACAATGATGGTACTTTGATGAACTCATAATGCAATTGTAAAGGGAAAATACATATGTGTCACCATGACCCAAAAGGAATGTAAACTTCTTACGTATAATTTCAATGAAAACTGTCTGATGGAATTCGACAAAATCTTATCATCGGCCGTACGATTGTGATAACTGCAGATATCTTTCATCAGAAATATTACTCATTCTGTTACTAATAGGAAGAATTGTTTTTGCAATTGTATTAATTTAATGCTATTTAGATATCATAAGCTGAAGTAATTGGAGATAACGTGTCACTTTCACTTGCCCCTTAAAAGGTATGTGATGTAATGTGTCCGTGACGTTTTGGCTCATAAATTAATTATTATAATCTTAATTTTTCGTCTAGTTTTAAACGGGATTTGTAATATCAATGTTATGACGAAGGTATACTCTTTAAGTGTTTAAAGTGTAGTTTATATCATTAACCCCCGGTTTCTGAGTAAATTTAACAGTAGTTTATCTATTAAATAGCTTTTATTTTGTATGAGTTTTGACACTATTGAATAGATAAATGTACCTTAGAAACCTCGTCGAGTTTTAGGTACTTCGTAATTTAAACAGCTGTAATCAATAGTCTATGTGACATCCTATCTTGATCTAAGAACTTCATTTGGAATGGCAACTAGCAAATTTTTTGTACGAAATACTAATATACAAGTTTAATATAAGACAAGCCATGACTATAAATAGTACAAAATATCAGTGTCTCACAGACGTGCAGAATGTAAATGATCGATTGGAAGAAAATCGACATAATCTTTTCCATCCTACACCAAACTGTAACGACAGAGTAGAAACTTTTTCTTATATTGATTACACGCGGCAGTCGCAGTACCAATTTTTTTTCTTTTCTAAACTGTTTGAATAGACGTTACAATTTGACGGCCGAAAATATCGATATGAGTAAATTTAAAAATAGTTTGTTTATTATTATGCAAATGAAATCGGCGCCATTAAAACCAATTAGCAAACGATAGCAATTTACCCTCATATTAAGTAGTCAGGTCATGTCTCCAGCTGTCATTAATCACGGTATATTGTCATTAATTGCAATTATCCACAAGCGGGTATACGAATCAATCCTTGACTTTATATCTAATCTTGAAAGATAAACTTATCGAAACAATTTGTAGAAGGTGTTCAGTATTTGCGATAGAAGTGTTGATTTTGAATGTGTTTTAAGTTATAGTTGATGTGAATGTGTAAAATGCGACGCCGCCGCAAATAGTGTTCAGTTTATCTGTGTTGACTGAGTGTTCTAGTTTCGTGTTATAATTGTTATGACAGGTATGGTGTGAATTATAAACCTTTAATCCCCGGTTTCTGAGTACTTTTAGCGGTAGTTTATCTTCAATAGCGTTTTTTTATATGAGTTTTAACGTTATTGAATAGATAAAATACCGCTAAATGTACATTTAGCGGTAGTTTATCTATTCAATAGCGTTTTTTTATATGAGTTTTTACATTATTGAATAGATAAACTACCGCTAAATGTACCTTAGAAACCGGGGGTAACATAGGTACATTGTAGTCGGTACATACGTAGACTAAAAATACCTGTGGTTGAATAGTAATAACCTTTTTTATTACAATTTGAATGTTTAGTTAGTCGCCTGGTAAATGTGTCTGCTGAACAAACTTTATAGTTACAGTTCAGCAGACACATTAAATTTTTGCTTCTCTTGAATCTGATACGAGTGTTGCTGTGGACGTTACCTAAGCTATATCCAAAGTCCAATAGTTACTCACTAAAATAATTAATCGGTCATGATATTCCATAATGTAAGATGTTGACAATCTATTGAGGTATATTCCTAGACAATGAATTTTTATTTCACACCTAATTCCTAGAAGAAATACAATCTTGGATGTTGCTGTATATGAAACATAATACATATATTTATTTCCTGTTAATTGAAATTTAAATTGTAACAGTTTAATGAAAAGCCGTAAAATATTAACTCAGACGAAAGTAATATTTAACCAATTTATTCATTGCCCATATTTGGCGTTCTTCACAGTGCATAGATAATCGAAATTGAATGATCAAAATTACAAATACTACAAAGAAAGATAAACACATCAACTACTCAATTATTTATTACATTACGCTAATAAATACAAGTACTTCCGGCATTCTTTATGTACTTAAAGTCATAAATAAGTACAGTCAGTACATACTATTATAGATAGTCATAGATAAGAACAGCCTACCTAGTCAGATAAAGTCTATCATAATCATTAGGCATTTATGAAGGTATTTATGTACTACTCCATACGAATTATTGTGTTATGATACCGATGCGATGTGAAGAGAATGACATGACAAAAACAAGCAATTGATGTTTTTATTTTATACTTTTTTTAAATTTATTTTTTTATTATAGATGTGTGATTATGAGATCGTGCTGGCCAGAGACAAGAGTAAATATTAAGGGATCTCGCGCGTAGTTTGAAATTTAAAAAAAAAGTTCATGAAATGCTTTTAGATTTGAATTCATAAATAGTTATACGTTAGAATTAAAAAAGAAAAAAAAATACCTTTTTAAAACTTACTATCATGTCAGTAAGTAAATACTTACATGTCAGTAACTACGCATTTTTTTTAGATAAAATATATACCTCCTTATTGATTTTTTATTACTCATACACTGAAAAATATGACGAATCAATTACACCATTCGATGAAAACGTAGATAAAATAAGATAATCCGTTCTTATCTTACACAATTAAACTTATCGAAGTGTTATTTGCAGCAAGAACAACAAATAATAAAGTCATTATAATTAAACTTGTTGTAAAAATAGAACATTGTATGGAGATGTTTTGACGGCTCTTACTGCGTAAAACTCTCGTGCAAATGTTGCTTTTGAATTGTTGCCTGTTCTGCGAAAGTATTTTTTTATTACCAAAACACATACATATATGAATGTCAAATTCCTTCATTCGTCTATTTTTCCATATGCAAGTCTGCAACCAAATTTAGAACTGTGCCTCGATTCTCTACTACTATCGACTACCGACAACCGAACTGTCATCGAGAAATTTGTACGAAAATCTGATCAGCGCCTCTGACGGGTGTCGTAGGAAACATTTTGGCAGTACATTCTAAGTGTCAAAATTCGATAGCTAGCCGGTTGTGGGTAGTCGATAGTAGTAGAGAATCGAGGTACTGTAGCGCGATTCTATTTTACTATCGATAACCGGCTAGAAATCGAGAATTTTGTATAATCGTGATCAGCGCCTCTAGCTGGCGTCGTATGAACTATTTTTGCAGTACATGTTTTAAATTTCAATCTCTCGATACACAGACTGTAAAAACTTGCGCTATAGGAGTTTAACACTTAAATTATTTCTACAATTTTTAAGTCACCCGCTTGGGGCGCTGATCAAGTTTTTATACAAAATTTGTTGATAGCTAGCCAGTTTTTGATAGTGATTAGTGCTAGAAAATGACACTACTGCACACGACCAATCGAAATCTGATAATAAAAAAAGGTATTCATGATAGTTCTAGATACAAGCACAAGAACAGACATACCTACTGTAATTTAAGAGCACAGGTAGGTACATGGTACTTAATGGTTAATTATACGTGTGCAATTGGGCGTAACATACTTACCTACCGTAATGTAATACATTAAGTAGACCTGTACCCAGCAGTGGAACAATCAATATGTAGATTCTAGTTAAACATAAAGCGAGAAATAAATCCCTACTTCATATTGCATAGGTGATTCAGATTCTGAGAATGAAAGCATGATAAGAGAATTCATTCATGTGACTTTCCAATGTTAGATCAAACGGCAACCGCAAGATCATGTTACTACAATTTAATGACTGCTTTCAATGCTTGACATTTAGCCTTAAAGATAAACTGCATTCACGTGCACGATATAAGATAACTTATAATCTCATTACAACTTATGAGCTATTAAATTGTAACCTGGCAATCATGAGGAAAACGGTTTTAGTAGGCTTGCAATATAAATTGCGAATAATGCCGAAACGAATGTGTGTTTATCATGTTCGGTTCGGTATTATTCGGCCTAGCCGGACGACAAAAGCGTATATGTATAGACTAGCTGACCCGCGCAACTTCGCTTGCGTCACATAAGAGAGAATGGGTGAATTTTTTGGTACTCTGCTTCTATTGGTCGTAGCGTGATGATATATAGCTTATAGCCTTCCTCGATAAATGGGCTTTGTAACCCTGAAATATTTTTTCAAATCGATCCAGTAGTTTTTGAGATTAGTGTTCAAACAAACAAACTCTTCAGCTTTATAATATTAGTATAGATAAATGTTCGGAAAAATGCCGCTCGGCATTGTCTCACCTGAAAGTTTAAACTGAATTGTGACCGAATTTTGTAGCAAGCCATATTTGATAATGTAACCCAAGAAATAGAATCTAAACAAAAAGCCGCGAAAAGTATTAAAAGCAATTTATCAAATTCAAAAGTATAAGAATGCTGCAAAGAGTAAATGCGTGCAAAAAAAAACTATAAGTACTCTATCTCTAACTGAAGTTTATCTGACGTATCTGTGTATCAAGAATCGGCTACGATAGAATGATTGCTCTATATAATGAGTGTGTTTCTTTTACAAGATAGTAGTTCCACTATCTGTAATGATTAATTGATTAGATTTTTGTTATTATTCTTTCGTAACTTCTTACATGTTCCTAGACTCTCGAAAACACAGTTTAACGGAAAGTTTTTCGCGTCAAATATTCTCTTTAAACCTTCTACTTTCCATGTAGAGTTGGTCAACTTTCACGTCACGCCTGTCCAAGGCCCAGAGATAATGCTTAGACGGCTAGAAGCCTTTAGGAATAGGTTAATCTTTTAAACCCGGCCGAAATCCGCAAACATTGATACGCGTCTACATAATCTTGATTAATCACATTTAGAATTCTTTCCATGAATACACGTAGGTATATTTTTAGCTCGAGTTTTTTAAGTTATCATTTAATGGAATGGAATGATAACTGATATTTTGTGTTGCGAGAAAATTCTTGTTATAAAACTGTAGTTAATCTTTACAATTACTATTCTCTTTGACTGCGTTTTTGTTTATACTGCATTTTCTGCCAAAAATTGTTTAAAATATCTATCAAGAATAGAATATGTGGATAGATTAAGATTTTATTTAAAAACGTATAGAAATCACAGAACATTGCGATATTATTATGAACTAACTAAGGACCCTACGTCAGACTGTCGAGCGTCTTGTCACATGACAACACTAGTTCAATCAGCGAAAATTGACACTTGATTCGATCAGATTATTGGCCCTACCGGGTTTCTTAGCGTCTCGATCATCTCATTAAATCTATTTCTGGGATCACAATATAAAACGGGCATTACATATGGTTTATTTAGCTGTCTATCTTTTGAGGATGTGAAACTATTCTAGATAGAATATTTTGTAGGTATAAGTTGTTCCTATCCATTTCACTTATTATAAATCATCATAAGAAACACAAAAGAATCGTTCTTAAAAGTTAAAAGTTGTTACGATTCTTTAAGTAGGTACTTCTAAGTTATACTAATATTTGCTTTTTCAAATTTTCTTTTGTCACATGCCGAAACTATGTCATCTAGATAATCTCAAATGGTTCTTTAAAACAAGACAAACATTACTAACACTGACTAGACTACAAATAGACGGGTCCGGTTTTCGTGGGCGACAGCAAAGAGGTTATTATTTGAGTTGATCTAAACATGTAGTGACATAAGACTTCCTGGGACTCTACATGACTTTTAAAGTGTTTTGAAGAGTTTATTTAACTTGAGGTTTCTCGTTCTAGGTAGATATATAATATATTCATGAATAAATCTAACTGATACCAATTGACGGCGGAAAAACGTAAGGAATGTTTGATGCACTTAGGCTAAAGACAAAGCCCTTTTTGTCTACATTCATCTAATCATTTATTATTTTTGTCATATTTTGCACGCCTGAATGGTCTAGTTAAAGCAATGGTAGAGACTCAGAAAAGCTTTAGAAAGTCAGGAACATCATAAAGAAACGCGGTAATATTTTTTTTTCTGCTATCCTACCAGTCGTATGTCAAAACTACAGTATAATCAGCGCATGTTCTCTTTGAACTTACGTCTTAAAATATCTTTCAAACGTCTTCACTTACCAAAATAGTAAAGCAATAATAATTAATTTTGTGATGTCATAATCTCAAAAACTACATTTTAATTGTGTAGAGATTACGTATAATTCGCTGATCATTATTTAAACTTCGTCGTGGTCTTGTAAATGTGAATTATGATGTTTACACTTAGCAGAGATGAACATTATATTGAATCAACACTGAATTTATTGCGTAGAGGATGTTTGAGAAGAACCATGTCTACATCAATAAATATATTTTTAACCACGTAGTTTATGTAAGACTAACTATTTTGAGGTTTTACAAGCCATTATAGAAGGTGATAAGGAGTTGCATACATTCGGCTAATAGTATTTGTTGTATTACAGGTAACGGATACTTTCGTTACGAGATTTGTAGGGTTTTGCTTTCACTTTAAAATACAAATTTATTTTGTTCATTATCGAAATTAAACAGTTTAATAGTCTTAAAGACTCCTTGCTAGGAAACTCATTTCAAAAATTCTATTCAGCATATAAACGAAGTGAGTTACTAAGATAAGTTGCTGCAGATATCTAGACGAATAGAATAGCATCATAATTTTGAAAGCTTGATGTCAAATCTTTTTCTGTTTTAAAGTAACACACACAGATTCATAGGTGAAAGATCTCTTCTTACGTCAAGGATTTAGAACTATTTCATAAACTTTTGTTCACGATATTACATCTTATTCTTATTAAACAAAGAATGAGGATTAAAATTTGCATCGCACGTTTCTGACGTTTCACAGATAGCTGTTCAAATAAGTGAAATTAAATAACAACGGCGCGTTTTATATAATCTTTATGAGATTATATTGTTAAGTTAACAGATACAGATTATTATGATAGCCGTGGGTATACAGACATCAGTCTACGTAATAAATATAAATGTAATATTTATTTTATTAATAGTTATTACTTAAAACTATAAGGATCATGAATAGTTTACATTTTGTCTAGTGTGTTTGTGTATTAAAGTATATTAGGGCCGAATGTATTTAACTTCAGGCTCTTATAAATGGGTATTTTAAATGACTATCACGGAACTCTAGACAATGCATGGTCTCTATTTAGTAAAAATCCGATGTTCTCAGTTGTCAAAAGTATTAAAACTTTTATTATGAAAACATTTGCATCGATTTTGAAAGTATAACTTAGATGTTGGGCAGTTAAAGCCTTAGTTGGCATTAAGGTACTAATCTATAAGCCCATGATTATAATCAACGGCTAACCAAAACTCTCTCCTAGTTCATTTCAAACACATCTATTATGTATTAACAAATATATAGGTATTTCTTCATTTGTAATACCGATTTTTCCTGTTTTCGCATTAGTTTTATTTATCTACGCAAAAATCGAGTGATTGCGTGAAATTTAATTACCTGATTATTATTTTTTATATAAACAGATCGATGATTAGCTCTTTAAAAGTAATTAAGTGAATATTAAATGATTTGTTTCAAAGCTGAGGGTTTTTCCTGACATACACTGCCGGTCAAAAGTTTGAGACCACCTACATAAAAGAAGGAAAATGGAATAAAACTCAAAATATAAAACAAAATATTTAATTATTATTTAAAATACTTATTTACTAATATACATACTTCTAAAATAAAACAAAACAGTAGAGAAATGACAATGGTATACATCAAAAATGCCCTTCATATCTTAAACAGATTTTTCGTCAAAAAATCCACCTTTACACTTTATCACTTTTTTCACTAGTCTCGGCATACGAGCAATTAATTTATTTATTGTCTCTGGTGAAATATTATTCCAGCTCTCCTGTAACACCTTCCACATGTCTTCTTTGGAGGAGGGACAGCAATTGTGGACATTTCTGTCCAGCTCTTCCCATAAAAGCTCAATTGGATTGAGATCCGGGCTCTGAGGAGGCCACACCATGTTTTTTAACACCCCTTCTGTCTCTTTTTGTTCCAAAAAGCCCCTGAATAATTTTGAACTGTGCTTTGGATCGTTATCCTGCTGGAAAATAAATCCATCGCCGATTAATCGCAAACCAGACGGAACGGCATTTTGCTCTAGTATTTCTTTATATTGCTCCTTTTTCATAATTCCGTCGACTCGTACCAAATCTCCGGTTGCGTGGCTCGAGAAACATCCCCAGACCATAATGGAACCACCTCCATGCTTGACTGTTGGCACCACACAGTCTGGCATCATCTTTTCCTCGGCGCTACGTCGAACAAAAACTCGTCGTTTTGATCCAAATATTTCAAATTTGGATTCAACTGTCCAAAGAACTTTTTTAAAGTCTTCTTCAGACCAGTCTCGATGGGTAAGGGCCCACTGCATCCGTTTCCGTTTGTTTTGTGGCCTTAGTAGTGGTTTTCGTACAGCGACGCGACCAAACAACTTGGCATCTCTCAATCGTCTTTTTACTGTAGTCACTGACACAGGTTCGGATCGGGTTTTATTCACTTCAGCGCAGATTTCTGGTGCTGTTAGGCGTCTATTCCGCTTGCTGGTAACGGCGATAAAATTATCCTCGCTAGAAGTAGTAGCTCTCGGCCTTCCTGACCGCGGACGATCTTGATTAGTGCCAGTCTCCTTGTATCGGGTTATTGCGTTATGAACACAAGTCTTCGATAACTTAAGTTGAGAGGCAATCTCACGTTCAGATTTGCCTTCGTTGTGTAAAACAACTATGACAGCACGAGTTTCACTGCTAATTTCGCGCACTTTTCCCATTTTAAGATGTCTTTACTATCACAAGGATGAGCTCAGACTAAACGAGATAAAAAAAGATTAACTTCATGAAAACTCAGGTAATAAATATGTTTTAAAACGTTTAAATAATCCTAAATTCCAGTTAACAAGAAACAAAAGCAAAATATTCAATGTTTTGGTCGGCTCATAAAAAAATTACAATGATTTACCATTTGGTCGTTGCGCGGCGTTCATTGATGTTTTGAAACAATAGACCTTTCTAGGACGATAAGATAAAAATATATAAAGAAAAGGTTCTTAGAAATTCTCTAATAACAATAGAATACACAGATGTTCAAATTAGGTCTTTACCATATGTACTTTTGAAATAATTTGTTGGTGACGAAGATTCTTACAAGTGGTCTCAAACTTTTGACCGGCAGTGTATGTGATACCAGATAGGTATGAAAAGTCGTGATTCAAAGATATACCTACTTAGAAGTCGCGAGAACATTGTTAGCATCGCAAACACTATTTTCAATAAATTTTGAGAAACTGTAAAGTTTATAACATAGAAAATATATAACATAACGGATTTTCGACTTAACTAAATTCTGGTCGAGATTTCGTCATCTGAAAAGATTTTCGGGTCCGGCCATTACGCTCTCATTCCACGACGCCCTCGGCCAGGACGCTCTCGAATAGAAAAAAACTGTTGGTCCACCACGCTCTCGGCCAGCACGCTCTCACTTTTTATATAAACCTTTTTTTAATAGGATGCTGAAGCAAGTACTGTTAAAAACGAAAGTGTTTCTTTAATTTAATTTAATTTTGAATATATTGCTTTCTTTAATTTAATTTAATTTTGAATATATTGCTTCTAATTTCATTTTACTTAAAATTAAGACTGTATCCCATCTGGCCCGATGACTTGGCCCGGCGCCGGGCCATATGGGAAAATAAGTTTTAACTGGCCCCGTGATATGTTTACCGGGCCAGTTGACACAAATCAAGTGCCATCGTCCCCGGTAAGGGAGAAAAGAGGATACGCCTCGTAATTTGTGAAATACTAACTACATGCATCTATGAAAGGGATTGAACTTATAAATCAAACTGCTTCGTATAAAATAATCAGTTTTTATTGTGAATGACGCGATATCAACTTGTGTCATATATCTCAACCTGAAATAGACTTCTTATATAATAAGATAATTTAAATATAATAACAATATGTTTATAATAATCCTAATCAACGAAGACAAAAGTAGATCTTTTGAATTTGAATATAATAACAACATTTTTATAACAATCCTAATCAACGAAGACAAAATTCAATCAAACAAAATTATTTATACTTAAGTCCTTATTATAACATACAAACCAGTCTACTGTACGTTGGTTATCTCTTTCTATTCGTTGTCCCTTTTTTATGATACACGGAGAGCTTAAAGAAGAAAGAGTAACAAACATCGATACATCCATACTTACAAACTTTCGCGTTTATAATAGTAGTAGGATTTTATTACTTACTACACACTCTTAAAACTTCTTTACAATTTTGTTCTAAACTGTACTTACTCAAGTGTCCTACCAAAAAACATAAAAAGTGAGAGCGTCCTGGCCGAGAGCGTGGTGGACCAACAGTTTTTTTCTATTCGAGAGCGTCCTGGCCGAGGGCGTCGTGGAATGAGAGCGGAATGGCCGGACCCAGATTTTCCGGGGTAAAAGTATATTTTGTTTTAACCCAGATTATATTAGACTACCTATGAATTACACGAAAATTCTTTAAGTCATTTCGGTGTGATTAAGAAAAATACTTTCACATTTATAATATTTGTGGTATATTATTATATTATATTATGATTAATGATTATGATACTGAAAAATAAAGATTACACTTTTTGATTAAGTTTATCTTTCAACAAAAAAAAAGTAATGTAGGATACGTCATTAACTTTACATATTCTAAATTTAGCTCGTTCGACTCGTTAGTACTGTATTAGTCTACACTACACGAGGAGAGGGCTCGATAGACCAATTTTCTAATCTGAACACTAGGGTCTACACGCGAGAGCTGGAAACAATCATACACTTAATGGTGCGCGTGCCAAGAGACTATAAGAAGCGTGCGCAAACTATTATGGGAACTGGGAACTGTTTTTTTAATGGTAATACTTTATCTGTCTTACTAGTAAACAGCTTATAAAGCTCTGATTAGCTATACAGTGTTCTGTCACTTCCACGTCACTTGTTATGTGTGTGAAAAAGGCAAAGAATCTAATAAATACGTTTACTAGCAAAACAGTATGTCTTAAAACGAATCATGTATGTAATTAATATATGCACGGATTTTAGTTTATATAAATGATAGATTTTAGATATATGTATGTAGGTATGTATATGATAATAATATATTTGATTTCAATTGTGGTCTACTAAGTGTCGAATATTCTATAAATACAACCTGTAGTGTAAGTGTAAGTGAATCTGAACGTCTATGTCGTCTATATCCGAAATTAATAAATTTTCTGGTACATTGCTTGCTATTTCTTGTATTTAGAATTGTAAGAGCAAACATTACGGCTCTGCGTTATTCCAGAAAAATAATCAGCTTCCATGTTATAAAAACTTGATATAGATCTATTCCGCTTCACCTAATGCCTAAAGCCATGCTACCGTGCAGTAAACAACTTTACTCGTGCATATAACAACCCACAGCAGATCTAAAGTCCAGTGGAGCTTTCCTTCTAATGCTAATTCAAATAAAAATAGCTTCCTAAGATATATTATAACATATACCCATAGTTTTTATATAGCTAACGTGCCCATTAAATGGGAAAAGACTTGCCCCCTTATACATGGGATCTTAACATTTTTAATGGCGAAACGTGGGTCTATTTCACACACTGATATTAAGTATATTTATATGTAAATACATAGGTAGGTATCTGACAATCTCATGACCAGCCATGACAGTCATTGTACTATTTTTAACAAGGCGTTAATCAATAATTCGGAGGAGGGGCATGACAACAACAACTAGGTACAAGGAACATAACATATCAAATGTCACCTAGCCCAGGTGTTTATTTTGATATCACGACTAATTTGTCGCATGTTTGCACCACAATAAGTGTCGTGTCGCAGTATGTTTGCACGAAGGCGTGGTGTGAATTAGTCCGACTGAAAATCACGATGTACGTAAATGAGGTACTGATGGAGCACAGATTAGTATTTAGATTATGCTAATTTATTTATGGTGTGTATTAGGTGGGTGTGTTACGTCACTCCCATTATTATTGTACTTAGTGGGAGTAAGCTATTTCGAGTATATAGCGTTTTTATGCAGAGATTTTTTTTAGCGGGGGTTGTTTTTTGTCAATCCATGTTTCTACCGTGATAGGTGACGGATAAAAGCTAAAAAGAAAACATATTTACATCAAACTGCGCGTATAGTTCATCTTCGTGATTTTAAGAGGAAAGCTTTTTATATGGCACTTTATTCACGAATTTACAACTGCAACTTTAGGGCAAAGCTGTTCTTAATCTTAAGATTACGAAAATAATTCCTACGTATCACCCTAACTCTGAGATCAAACTAAAATCAGAAGAAGAGAGAAAATCTAAATAATGTGATGCAATCATGCAAAACGTGTTTCATAAAATATTGTTTAGTGACGAGCACTAATCCATTGACTATAATCTAGATTAAATACAAACTTTATATGCGGTAATAAGCTTTATAATTATTGCAATAAAGTGTACTCGTGAGATTTTTACTGAGACAGTCAACAGATTACTTATGCAAATATTTTATTTGATATGATGATATTTGAAACATTTTTTATTGCCTTTTATAGATACTTCACTTCGTAATTAATTTAAACTAAATAAATAATAGGTACATTATATCTACATATGAATTGTATAGTGCTTTTATCATGTTTTGAAAAATGGTAGAGCCCCGTCTACAGCAACTCGTAGCTTCGTAGACTGTCGCTTTATCATCAGTTCATCCGTCCGTTACGATTTAGAGATTCTACGAAAAGATTACTCACTGCGGGCCTACGCTCAATAGTGGATATCGTCATAGCAAGTAGTAGCAACCGAAATGTATGAAAAAATCCCCGTACATATATATCGTAGATGCTCGTCGGGGGTCCGTGCAAATCCGTGTATTATTATATTATATTATTGAATAATACCGCAAATAACAAATGTAGCCAATTTCCAATTTAAAGTAGCGAGTATATTAATCATTGTAATTGATAATTTATAGTAAAATATATAAAACGCGTCAATTATTATCAATGAAAAATTAATTAATAACAATCAAGTACTCTCTACGTGAAAATGAACCCAATTGCCCTTAAAAAAGCGATATTAAAAAGTTTTAACTTCCTCGAATACAATCAGATAGAATGCGAATTCATATACGATATTCTCAAATAGCTAGATATCCCTGACGATATGTATTCTAAGTTATTTGTTATGATATTATTATTATAGTCGATAATCTATCATAACAAATAGCTGAAGTAAACAAGTATTTTATAAAAAACCCACAATTTAAAGGCTTGTCAATTTCGTCACATATTTGTATAATATTTGACTTACGCGACATACTATTTATTACAATTAAAGCATACGTAACCACAAATACCTTCTGAAAATCATAATAATAACAAGCTTTTAATAGTAATACGTCAGTGCGACCTTCGGAAAACGATCGAGAACATGAAATTAGTACTGGTAAAAGATTCACATTAGCGTATCAATTCGCACATGTCAAATTAGCTATTTTAATGAAATAGCTGGGGTGGGGACGCCATATTTTGGACATGTACAGGACGTTCTATGATTCGTTAGTTCCGTTGTTTTAAAGTTATATTTAAAAGTTCCTATTTAAAGTTATATAACATTCGAATCCCACCCGGGACAAATTTTTGGGTGATGAGCACGAGTTTTTGTTCTGAGCCTGGTGGTTAAGTATGTATTTAGAAGTATATACGTACGTTTATCAGTTATTTGGTTACCATAGTACTCTCTGCTTAGTTTGGAGTCAAATAAAAGTGTGGGTGAATTGTCCAATGTTTATTTATTCATTGTGAATCAAGTTTTGGTGTAAAACTGCACGATGTACCACCGGTTAATCGCTACGATCAACCAAAACCAAGTATGTTCTCACCCTGACATATAGTAAAAGCAAAAGTTGATAAATTATTGATAGGTTTTCGAAAATTTGGTTTGAAATACTTATGATTATTCGCAACTATTCCAGCGATAATTGGCCATTAGTTGCTTTTTAATGATAGGTATAGTAATAAAGGGATTAATTATTTTTTATCGATTTCGTTTTCTACAGAATAATATTTTTTATTGATCGATTAGTCATATTTACAAACAGAAAACACGCATTTAGATAGGTGAAATTATAACAAAACAAAAACAAACGCGACTCTCCTCTGGAATGCAATCGATAAAAGAAAAAGAACTTTGATATATTGTCATGCCTGCCTAAAATAAGTAAGAGTCTAAAATCAAAATATAGAGGACTATCTTAATCTTTTCAATCATTTCTCAAAAGATGAGTAGGATGTCTGTCATATCTTAAATAGTCTGCTTGTCTCAAGTCTCACGAAAACAAAATATTTGTTTAGCATTAGCTCTGAAGTAATTGTTATTTACGTGATTTCTTATGTTTGCTTTAAATACGTACTCAATAATATTGAAATAAAATATTAACTTACTTGGCGACTAAGTAAACTATGCACTAGTAACGAACAAATGGACATAAATAATTATTAATGTTAAACATTGAGTTGTCTCGTCGCCTGCGCATCCCACAACAGTACCCGCGCTAATCACAATCGTCAGTGGCTTGTGGTTTGTTTAGATTTCATTACTCTATATCATAATCTCGTAATCTTATACCATAAAATACTACACTATATAAAAAGGTAACAGCGAGATAATTTAGCAGAATACCAAAGTTATCAAAGCGACTCGTTTCAGGAGACAAACAAATAACTTTTTAATTTGAAATCTGATAATTCGGAGCTATCGCTCACGGAACATCTCGTATCAGTATCATCCTGTAGTTCAGATAACGTCAACGCAGGCACTAACTAAAATTTGTTTTCCGTAGCGAGCTGATAATTTCCGATATAGAATCTCGCGATACAATTATACAACGTTTAGCGCGTCGTTGTGCCGGGCGGGTACGAGAGAGTCAGTCGTGACCGAGACATTATCGCGCGCGATGCTTCAGGAGGCTGCCCACTGAGGGATGGTGGCGCAGACGGTCCGCTGCGAGTGAGTCGAGCGCACGACGCCGCACCAGTCACCATGCATCACGACCCGGAGTCACCCACCTGTCGCGAGGAGACGCAGCTGTTGCCCGACGAGTGGCTTAAAGTGAAACCCGTCGCCGGGAACGGCAACCTCTCCCCTGGCGTCTACTACCCCACTACAGGCAGCAAGAGGTTCGTCGACGCAAGCCACCCCGTGCCGTCTCCGACAGATACCATCCCGTACTGTGTCTGCTTTTGTCCGTCTATACGCTCCACAATGTTCATCTTTTTGTTTAATGTCGTGATTATTAGAAGTCATTTATGTTAATTAGAAAGCCTATTCTCTACATTAGAGCTAGCATATTACCCATATTAACATTGATGAAGGTCGTAAGCGTCGCGCCGCCAGCCGATGCATGCGTGAACTAGACATTTACACTTCCAGGACCGTACCGGATAGATACATAACTAGCATTATTCAAGGCGGATATAAATAATAGTACTAATGTTCATGTGTTTGTTTTTAGGAGCAGATCTCACAGACATGGAGCTACTAGGAGGGCAAGGCGACGAGCGATTCTCAAAAATGGAGAGTGCAACATTCTCAAGTCAAAGATCTCGCAGCGGCGGCTGAGATTTCTGCAGGATATGTTCACGACTCTCGTGGATGCACAATGGCGGTGGACACTATTAGTATTTACGCTCTCCTTCATCTTGTCCTGGCTTGGATTCGCACTGATCTGGTGGCTCATAGCATTCACACACGGTGACTTAGAGATCGATCATCTACCTCCTATGCAAGAAGCATCTAACTGGAAGCCGTGCGTATTCAACATTTATGATTTTACGTCGTGCTTCCTATTCAGTATTGAGACACAACACACGATCGGTTACGGTTCACGTACGACAACAGAAGAATGCCCAGAAGCTATATTTATTATGTGTCTTCAAAGTATTGTCGGTGTTATGATTCAAGCCTTCATGGTGGGCATAGTGTTTGCTAAGATGACGCGACCTAAACACAGGACGCAAACACTTCTATTCTCTAAGTATGCTGTTGTGTGCCAGAGAGACGGCGAGCTGTGTTTGATGTTCAGAGTGGGCGACTTGAGGAAATCACACATTATAGGAGCTAGCGTGAGAGCTCAGCTGATACGATCTCGAACGACTAAGGAAGGGGAGGTCCTGTCCCACTACCAGACGGAGCTGGAGCTAAATGCGGATGGATGTGACAGTAACTTATTCTTTATTTGGCCGATAACGATGGTTCATAAGATAAATGCTGACAGTCCGTTCTATGGAGTATCCGCTGCGGATGTATTGCAGGAGAGGTTCGAGATAGTGGTTATTTTGGAGGGAACGATAGAATCTACTGGCCAGACGACTCAAGCTCGTTCGAGTTATACTACTAGTGAAATAATGTGGGGACACAGGTTTGTCCCGTTGGTGACGTATAATCGTGAGAGGCAAGGGTACGAGGTGGACTATTCCAAGTTCGACGAGACGTCGCAAGTTGACACGCCACTGTGTTCCGCGAAGGAGTTGGACGAGTTCTACGGCAGTCAGGGTGATCGTAGATCGATCGGTGAGTTCTTTTTACGACTTAAATATGGCTATAGGTGTTCTGGTCGCGGTGGTTGGATGTATGTGCCAAATGTTCGTTGATGTACGCTTCTGTGTATCTATGTGCCATGACATGTTTGTGATTACAAATAAAGTCAGTGTTATTTTACAATACAAAAGACTTTATGTGTATATTTGTTGTATGGAGAATCTCAATGAAGGCAGTCCGTTGGACATAAACGAGGCTTGTGTAGCACTTTAAGGCTAATATATAACGCCGAAGATTATAAGCTTCCTATTAGAAAATAAAGACATGTATTCCTAAAAGTGGCATTTTTGAAAGTACCAAAAGCACTGTATTTTATAAACTATTCTATAAGTTGTGCATAACCATGCAAGTTTCTTGAACTACAATATTTCCGTTACGCGGCACTTATTGTGTGAGATATCAGTTGCAATATTATTTATCTAGGGTCAACAGACGCGGCTCTTATTTGCTCCTTCGCCAGATAATGTCTAATTGATGGTTGAAGGGATTTATTGCATGTTACAGTTTTTTTAACCTACATTATAAACATTATTAAGTGATTTTCCAGTGTCCTTTCTGAGTCGAAGACCTCTTTTATGTTTTAACTAATTTAATTGGTAATGGACTCTCTTTCTTTCAACTTATATTATTAACATTCATTTTTCTTATTAATGTCATTTGTGATCATGTTTCACGACTGATAATGACAATTTGGACAACTATTTATCTAGTTATTTAGGACTAAATGTAAGTTACATATGCATGAGACGATTTCTCATTAAGGTAGGGTAAATTTTATGTCAACATTGTAAAACCTATATTTTAAATTGAACCAAAGTATACGATATTAATTACATTTAAACATAAGTAAAGCTTTTTGCTTTTTCAGAGATATATATATTTTTTGACTGATTCTGTTTTGAAAAAAAGTTGTCTTCAGAATATCTAAGTAATAGATGTTGGTATACCTATATGCCATCAAAAACATCCTGTAAAAAACCTCAAGTCTCGCAGCGTAAAAAGTGGTGAGATCTATGTAATACCAAGTCGATTAATCTGTTTAGTCTCTACTGAAAGGACCTTCTGTCTTAAGTTATTACATAAGTTATTATCATGCCAATATTAAAAATATTTCACGTTTAAAACAAATAAATCGACCTGGCCATCGCATGATTTGATTATTAGTATGTACCACACTGCACAGCACGACGGGCCAGCAACCGAATTCCTCACTAGGGTCCTTCCGAATATAATGATCGAGATGAGTATCTTAAAGAAATTAATGCTCCTGAAATTTTAATGGCGAATTTGTGTTTTCATGCGATGACCAAGTCGATTTATTTGTTTTAAACGTGAAATATTTTTAATATTGGCATGATAATAACTTATGTAATAACTTAAGACAGAAGGTCCTTTCAGTAGAGACTAAACAGATTAATCGACTTGGTATTACATAGATCTCACCACTTTTTACGCTGCGAGACTTGAGGTTTTTTACAGGATGTTTTTGATGGCATCTCACTTCTTTTTGTAAAGCGAACATAAGTCCAATTTGTATGGAAAGACGGTTATTTTTTTCATAATTCGACATATTTTCCTATTGAAATGTTGTTCAGTTTCATAGGCTAAACACCCTTAAGTTATGCCTCATACAGTAGGTACCTATGTACACCTATTATTTTCTATTATACTACAGTAATAATTAATTCATTAACTGCAAATGTAACCTTGTAATCCTATATAAATGTATAAGATTACAAAGTTATTCTTGCAGTTGGTGTATTTAGAAAACTGGACTGAAATTAGAAAATATTGAAATTTTCCCATGATTAAGATACTAAATTCTATTTGTATTCCAAATTTGAAGCTTCTAAGTCTGCTAGAAATGCCTTAGACTTTTGATGATCGGTGAGTCAGTGAGTCAGTGAATCAGTGAGTGACAAAATTCAAAACTTTAACAAGTTGTCATTCTTAAAGTACTGGTTCAAATTGACTGAAATTTTCAATATACCGTGTTCATACAATGACTGATAAGTCGCTAAAAATTCAGGCTTCTTGTTTTATCCACAACGAAATTATAGGGGGTCGAAAATGGCCTGAATTGCTTCGAGAAAAGATGGTACGGCCGTGCCGCTTTTTTTTGCTCGACTTGCGGGGGCACTGCCGTGCCCCCAGATACGTAGTTAGCATGCATAAACATTATGATAAAGTTATTATTCATAACTCGTTAGAACATATTCTCGTGATCTCTTGTGAAGCGTGTCACATACTTGCACACAATGGATACATGTTCAAATACTATCTGCGTTACATATTTATTATACATAGTATTTACTATACTATGAGTTTATTGAAAAATAGAGAAGGTATTAACTGAAAGAGAGTATTATACGCAGAGCGAAATGATAAATCGTCATAAAAGTGAATTAAAGGCTAACCGAAGCCTGTATTTATAAGCTTAAGCTGAAAAATATGACTAAATCTGTAACATTTTTAATTCAGAGATCAAAAGTTATTGAAACGTGCTAGTTATTGCTTCACAATAATAACAATTAAAACTAAGTACTACTGAAATTGAAAATTAGTTCGCCATGAAAAGTAATAGGGAGAAAAAAATACGATGACAAACAAACTATTACGTAAACTTGCCTTTTACCTTTCAATAGATCATAACACATAAGGTACTCTCAATACAATATAAAGTAACATATTTATAACAAGTACCTAGTTATTTTAATTAGCAGCAAAGATCTCAAGTTAGCTGTTCACGTCGAACGTGTGAACAGTTCCTAGTATCATTAAACTAAATCACTGACGTTCTTTACAAATAAACGTAACGCTAATAAAATTTTAAATATGTTACCTCCCTGTAATTTGCTTTACAACGTCATCAGTAATAACGATGTTGTTTAAAAGGAGGTTTTACTTATATGATACGTATCACGTGACTATTTTGTTTTATATTAAGATGTTTGAAATTTTCAGTAGCGCAATTCTTTTCGGTCGGTTCTTTCATGTATCGAGAGTTTGACATTTAAAATGTACTGGAAATGTGGTGAAAATAGTGTCTACAACGCCCGCTAGAGCCGCTGCACCAATTGTCAGACAAAAATTTGCGATAGTTAGCCGGTTGTCGGTAGTCGATAGTGGTAAAGAATTGCGGTACAGTGATCTAATTTTTCTCTTATTGATTCTAATAGCGCAGAGTTGGGAGAAGTGGCACCAATAAAGCTACTCGGGTTGGAATTGCAAACAATAACGTTAAAAATTGGATAATTCGTTTTACACGTTACACCAATTATTTATCGTGTTTATCGTAAACAATGTCTATTATGTTCTAGTCACCGTAAATATTGTACTAAACAGTTGTAACATTATCTAATATATTTATTCATGAAATTATTGCGTATCTAATATGTACGCACCACGCATTGTGAAAAGGGTTCCCGTTCCCACCTCTGTCAGATCAACTGTTTATTTATAGCGGGCCTTAAGCAGTTCTCCTTCAACTTCACCAGTCCCTATATCATGGTCATTGCCCGTCGGAATTATCAAATCTCGGCAGGATGTACCATTTTGCCAATTTGTTTCCCCCTTTTTGATACAGGATACATTTGTTTTGTCGATGGTTTAAGACAACAATCGGTTTAACGGTCGCCTGTCACAATTACAATTTGAACTGTAGCTCGATTCTCTACGACTATCGACTACCGACAACCGGCTTGTCATCGAAAAATTTTGTACGAAAGTCTGACCAGCGCCTCTAACGGATGTCGTAGGAACTATTTTGGCAGTACATTCTTTGTGTCAAACTTTCGATACTTGACAGTACCGATTGTACAGAATTGCGCTTCTGAACTGTCATAATCTTAATGGCCAGCATTATTCTAATCGTGTTCTTTATTTTAAAATGGAATATTTTCAAGTTATTTGTATTGTCGTATTGCATTTAACGTTAACGTTTAAAGCAGTTGTCGTATGACTTATTATTTGCCTTTTGTGTCATCGACTCTTAAGCTGCCATCCATTATTTGTCATCAGTATGTTGACATATGTTTGCAAATATAATCTAGGGATATTTCTTATAATTCTCATCTTTTGTGGCTAGCTGATCTAAGAATAACCGCACATTAAATAGAGTCAGTCCATTAGTTTCTGCAAAAAAGGTAAACATTGTTTTTGTATTAGCCGTCTGTATCTACCTGTATGTGTAGATTTTATGTTGTCCAATTGCATTTTATATCTTTATACATAATGTATTTAGGTAAACGTAGTCATTGTAAATATATTAATTGTCTCTCTGTATCTCATACTTGTAATTCCATGTTTTAAGTACAAAATCCTATCTGTAATTAACAAATGCTTTATTCTGTTTACTAATACAAAAGTGACTAATGTATTTCACTAGAATAAGAGACATTTCATCTTATAACACTTTGAGAACATGCTTAATGTTAAAGATTGATACAACGTCTATGTTTGCTTCTCTTATCAAGAAAAACATTCTCGACCTTAAAAAGAATTACCTTGTCTGGTACATTTTTGTACTATTTTTTAACTAGGTTAAGTATAAAATATTGACTTATTTATTAACAAGATGCAAGATCAAAATACACCTTGAATAACGCATGACTGTTTAATCAGTCGAAAAAAGGTCGCATATACAAAAATATATTACTCAGAATGTATTTTGTATCGCGGAAATATAGCATATCTTATCTAATAATTGAAAGCTTAAAATAACTCCAAATATAACATATTTGTAGCTATTTCCTTAAAGACTAATTCTATAAGCACTAGTTTGTTAGTAGCACTGTATTCGTATGTGTATGTAATTGTGTGTGTGTTTGTGTATGTGACACAGAGAGCGGGGAACAACACCTGATGCTGAAGATGCCACCGCACGCTCATGATCAACAGGAGCCTAAGGCAGAACAGAAGGATGGCGACTTTACTGTCACACTGTAAAATAAGTTTACTATAAATATTCTAAGGTTAACGTAACAAGCCGTATTCAAAAGATCTGTAAGATGTTGTAAGTAAAAGTGCTGTTGTAGGTCCTCGAATGTGATTAACCGACCACCGTCGAAGATTTCGAGAAACGAAATTCTATATTATAATGTATTTGTAAGAAAATTAATGCGATTATCATATTTACGCATACGTCTTTAAGACAAATTTTGATGTTAAGATAGTATTGATTGAAAAATATGTACCGTAGACGTCAAAACATTGGGTATTAATATAAGAGATCGTCTGGTACTTGGTCTCAAGCAAACAAAGATCTGTTTATAAGTAGTTTTGTATTCTGAATTCATAACCCAGTGCCACTAGTCAGTTCGTAGTTTATACACAAATTAACTGTAGCAATACATTCACAGGTTGTGTTATTGTCAATTTCTACATTCCAGTTGTAAATTAATGTGCAATGTTTAATTATATTAGTATTAAGTATTAAGTATCGAATGTAATTCACCGCTTCAGGATGTACCTACGATGTGATAGTTATAGTAAGTGTAGTATATACGTTGTATAATATCGATTTAACAAAACTATACGCATTTTGTCATGTTAAAGGTGTATTCTGTTGTTCTATGTAAATATTGAATGAATAATTATTTATGTTGTGACGTTTATTCGTGTTTGATTTATGATACCTTAGAATTCTAACACTCTATGCAAGTAACTGAGATGTGCTAAGATTTATGACGCCGCTGTCGCTTATGCAATGTTGCTGATAAAATTGAATGCGTGAATGCGGCTCTTAGTTGTTTCATATGCATTGGTGAAGTACGAATACCAATTTCATTTAGTTAAAGTGATTTATTATTAAAGTTATATTGATACATACATTTCGCTCGCGCGTGATTCTGAGCATCCGCCTATTTATAGTTTTTCACAACCGAATTAAGAAACATACCTAAATGATTTTTAAAAATTTAAACAGTAATATCTATATAGGTAATCATACATACATAATTCTTCATCACAAATACAGTTCGTTCATACTATAATGCGAAAAGACTTTTTCCCCAACCTTATATACCTTTCTCTCTCGATCGTCTAATACTGCTCTAATCCATAGTATACAAGTCCTTAAAAGATCCGTACTTCCCCAATATTTGGTCACTACAAGCACAGAGTGATAGATCTCCACCTGAAGGTTTACAATGTGTAAAGAGTGTGTTGTGGCGATAATCGTCGGCTTATCTGTTGTTTACGTGTGCTGTGTTGTGATGTCAGATGTGTGACGTCTAAATCCTATAATCCAGAGCCTTCTAATATCTCTTTAAAGTTGATAGAAAAGATGTGAAATGTCGGTCAAGTGGGAATTAATAGTGCTGTCTGAGAAATACCAAATAAATCACGTGGAGAGCAGGGATATTATTACTTTCTTACGCAACTACTGTCTATAAAGGCTCAAAAAGGCTCATTTATACAGTTTCCTTAAGTCAATTACTCTGTTATAGTAAGATTTAATGCAGCTGTTACCAAGTTTCGTGATAATATCTAATTTTGTGCTACAGACAAAAATAGAAAGAAAATGTCTAAAGCACGACGTATTGGAACTTAAGATCTATTTAATATACTGAGATTTATTTAAGTAGGAAGTTATACTTACTGAATATGAACGATAAGCTTATAATGATTCATGAGTATTTAGATCATAACATCATCTAAATAAATAAGGTAGTTAAGAAGGGGATTTCTGTCAATTTTCCTTATTCGCTCAGCAAAAACATACCAGTTACCGTAAGTATTGCAGAACTAATATTGGTATAAAGACACAGTATAAATAATTGTAGTTATTATTTGTATAAACTAAAAGACGAGTCTGCAAAAGCATTTGCATACAGCCGTAAGATCTATTGAAGTAAAATTATTCGACTGAATAGTTTTGACATGATAAAATGCATTGCATGCATTTTGTCGATTAAAGAGATTTCAGGAGATTTACTTGAAAGAATTTTATTCGTCGAAGTATCTGTGACTATTATTAAAACTAACACTAAATATTCCAGGTTACATGGGAGTCAGCACACCAGCATCAGGTGAAATAGTTTTACGAGAATCCATTAACCGACCTTTACCAGCCATTCCTATGGGCAACAACACTGATCTAGCGAATATAGCAGACAGACTGGTAGTTGACGCTATCAAACGAGCTAGTCTTACTAGGCGACCCTCTGCAGTACCCAAATACCCAACAAATTACTTCAGCAGCCCCACAGAAGAATCATCCTCGTCCAGCGAAGAAGAAACCAAGAAAAGAAGAAGGTCTAAAAAGATCGATAAAGTATAAGTACTTAGTGCATTTTAGCATTGAAGTTCGTTGTCGAATGATCGATCAATCTCTGTCTACCGCCAGTAATGTAATGATAATATTCGATAATTCTGTATAGGGAATTCCAAGCGGTAGGATTATAGACCTAATATTGTACCTGTATATGTCATGTATTTGATGGAGTGAATAATGAGGCGCAATAAAATACGGTTTTTATAATCGTCATTTTTAAAATAGTATTATCTAATCTAATAAATGTAATGTTACTAGTAAATAAGTGATCAAATACGTCCTCGTCACAAATAAGTCTGTAGTTTAAGTATGAATAATATAAATTAATAATACACACTGGATAAATTCGTATCATTTCACTGACCTTCAACGATACAGCGCCATCTATCGTCCAATAGCAAGACTAAAATTTCATGATTTTGGAATGTATGTAATTTCAGTAAGTAAGATTTGTCAAGTATTTTACTTTAGCTTCTTATATATTTTCATTTATTCTTATAACTTGCTGGGTGTTAAAGGGTTAGAGGTAAATAAAAGTCTTGTAATTTCATATTAAAGTTCTATATTTGTATCTGATAAATACTATCAGGAAAGACAAAGCTTTGGGCAAATGTATAATGTAGCAGCGCCCGCGCCGCCAGGCCCCTGAACTCACAACATTTGAAACGAACAATACAATAATACTATGATTCGAGTATAACCTTTAATATAACACTTGTCAATTGTCGTATTAATATTATAATCAGTACATATTGCAAAGCATTAGTGATAAAACTAATACTTACATAGATATTTATTCTAGGAAGCTCTGTTTAATATATGTTGGCACACGAGGCAGTGCGAGCCAAGTTCTAAGTACTTTTGTCCGAATAATTTAAGTATCGAAATATATCACACATTATGTTGTACATAGAAAGGTACATTGAAGTACTTTGTACGATCTTAATAGAAAAAAGCAAGTAAGTAAGCTTCATATACATTCACAACTCGTTACGTAGATAGCTCGATACAATTTTAAATACTTAAACATAGTTTGCACTATTCAATAGTTTTGGATTTTATCCGAAAAGCATTTTCACTGATTTTTATTAACAATCTCTTTGGAATTTTGAATTCATTTCCTAATTAATCTGAACAGGGGCCGATTTTAATTTTGAATTAAATTCGTATTTTTTGGAAATATATAAATATTTCTTAAAATAAGACCTAATTCCATCTCTAGTTTGACTGTCGATAGAAAAAGTATACATATGCATTAAAATGTATACATATACAATGTTTACGAACATATAACTATGTAACGTAACAACTCCTACTGTTTTGTAATCTTACACACAAACGCGGAGACACGACTCCTAAGATTTTAAAGCTTCATGTCATTTATTAACTAAAACTTCGTATCGAATAGAAATTATTTATAGTACAATATTTTGACCAAAACACGTCCATATTGTAGTGGAAACACAACAAATATAGTATCGAGCTTCTATCGTCCAAATGTCAAAAGTTCGATAGTTGACGATAGAAACTTGATATTACGGTAGCACGATCCTCTAGAGTCCGTACTAACGAGTATCAAAAATTTTACACTTAACATAGTCAGTACATGTCAGTGTAAAATTTTTAAATTGTCCAGTGACAATTAGTTCCTAAGACACCCGCTAGGGGCGCTGTACTGAAAAATCACGCTCGCGCTACTGAATATCAACATGTAACTGGTTCAGAACATAATACTGTATAACAAATATTTCCTTATAAATACGAAGTACAGCTCATTGTCTCCGCAACTACAGTCGCTAAAATTAACTAAATAAATACTTGGTCTAAATACAACCCCATCTGGTACATCGTCACTTGAATTAGGTACAATAGAAATAGAAGTATGAACATTTCGAAAGGCACTTCCTAATATATTATTGTATACTACAAAAGCAATTATATTGTAAGAAGCTAGTTAAGTTAACTTTAAAATAATTAGGTAACTTTTGTAAGCTGCAGAAACGCCAATTTTAAAGTAGCATTTATTTAAACATTACTGAATATATATTTTTTCTCGTCTTAAAAGACAACTCCCGTAATAAGAATTGCCCTTGTGTCGTGGGGATTTTTACAAACATACAAGTAACGGATACAAAGTAAAACCAGACCCGACACAAGTACATGTTGATCGCACAAATATTTGTTCCCTGTAGGAATAGAACACGCGACCTCTCGTCGCACTGGCAGTGGCGTGGCGAGTTCCTTCACCACTACGCTACGGAGGCTGTCATTATTGTTTCATTAGTTACCTAATTAATATTTTTTCTACTAAAGTTTTAGTCAAGTGCCTTACTGAAATCACATGAATCTTCCTTATTTTCTAAAGTCGATCTATTCAGTGTAGATATTCTCGATGCTCTGTTGCGTGTAGAACGTGACACGTGTTCTCTTATGTTTGACAACGGACGGGTTGTGGTCGCGCAGCGGCTGTCAGGCCGGCGCCGGCTCGGGCTCCGGTGACGTCACCAATATGGGGATCACTGGCGTCTTACTGATGTGATTGTCGCTTGGTGATCTGGAAAAAATAGTCATGATTTGAACAATTGTAGAATCATAGATTATCATTAGGAATTTAAAAAATATGTTATATAAATTTGGAATTTTGATTAAACTTGGTTATTGCACTACCGTGCACTATTTTGGTAAATCATGACCGTTTTTTTCCTGGAAGGTAAGTACATATTTTATCACATATGGAAAAAGGACAGTCAATCAAATGATTACAGAAAAGAAGGGAGCAACACATAATATGAAATTCTACTTCAGTTTAAAAATACTCACTTTCTGATTTTACTATGTTCATCATGTTTATGTTCGTGGCCGTTCCCCGCGTGACCGACGCCATTCGGAGTGAGGCCATGCACCCTCTTCATGCTAGCGTGACTATGGCTTCTGTGCATATGCTCCTTCTCATGATGTTTATACTCTGGGTGATGATTAGGGTGATGATTAGGGTGGTGATTAGGATTATGATTAGGAAGATGATTTCTTATTTCTTGGCCGTTCTCAACCGCCAAGTGAGTGTGGCTTGGATTTCTAGACTTCTCATTAATATGGTGTACAAAATTGTTTTGTGCCATTATTCTGTTTTCACGGGCTCTTGATTCTGGTATTTTGATCTCGATGTGTTCGTCTAAAGACATGGAGTCGACTGAGCTGAGGTCCAGAGTGTCAGCAGAGAATGTTTTAGGAATGGTGCCCAGCATACGATCTGTAAGAAAGAAATTTTTAAGTTAAACAAAGTTCTATAACTGCACGTTTGACGCAGTGGTAAACGTGGTCACATCGCCGCAATAACCGTGGCGCCGCGTGCGGTGGGTTCGAATTCCACCCGACACAAATGTTTGTGTGATGAGCACGAGTATCTGTTCTGAACCTGGTTGTTAACGTGTCTATATACGTACGTATTTACGTTTGTGTATTCGTTATTTGGTTACCACAATACAGGCTCTGCCTAATTTAGAATCAAATGATGTGTATTTGTTATATTACAGACAGTTTTCCCAATACTATAATATAATTAATTATATTTAGTTAATAATTATAGTTAATTATATATATATATATAATTAACTTTTAAATGAAAAAAAAATGTTTTTTGTAATAAATAACCCAAGTTCAATACTTAATAATCAATAAATAACATAAACTGCATTCAATGATTGCATTTTTAATAACCTGTTTCGATTGGAAACAAGGCAACGGCTAAATAAATCTGTTGCTGACCAAAACAACATTGTGTTCCGAGAATCCTGTTGTGCATTCGATTAACAATTTAAATAATTCGCTTGAACTTGACTCCAAACGTTTAAGAATAATTAATCTTAAAAAGTTTGAAGGACTTGACTTAACCTCTGCTTTGGATCTTAATACATACTTATTTCGAAGCATCGAGACCTAACCCCAAATGATTTATTATAAAAAACGGAAAACGATTTAGTTTTAAAACGTAATTCTACTGTCGTCTCCGTACTCACATACCGTATTTTTAATCTATAGTATTACATGAACACGTGTAAATCTGTTGACAATAGAATCTATAAGTTGAAGGCGGCTATCGTAAAGAAATCCATCTGATCGAGCTATCATTTAAAGTCAAGGCCCAATCGAGTAAGACTGGAACATTAAACTGATCTTGCAAAACGATTTCATTTTGCTCCTTAATCATCATCTCATCATCTCATGTCGTATGGTTAGTGGTCAACCTAGTGTCAAAGTTGTTCAAGCCCGAAAGGCCTTTGACATGGCTTAACGACTGTTATCTTATTAGACAACCGGGACCGACTATTTACATGTCAAATAATAATAACCCTATACTAAAATGTATTGTATATATTATTGTTTTTTGTAAATTTACCTAATTTCTGTGAAGTAGACACCGTGGCTCTCAGCTCGTCGAGTTGTTTCGCGGAACACAGAGGTGTGTCCACTTCATATGTGTTGTTGAACCTGGTGTAGTCAACCTGAAAGAACAAAACAAATTGTGCTGTTAGTATCAGTGAACATCTATACTTTCTACTAATATTGTAAATGCGAAAGTATTTGAGAATGTATGTATGTTTGTTACTCTTTCACGAAAAGAATACTGAAGTGATTTTAATGCTATTTGATACTTTGATAGTTAACACATAGGATATTTTGAGGATTTTTTTTCAAGTGGACGAACTCGCAGGCACAAGCTAGTATTATGATAAATGCGAAAATTTGGTTCGGCAGTATTGCAGCTTATGCAGTAGAGTCACAGACAGGTTATTATAGAAACATAGAGGACAAAATTGGGAGCAAGAGCTAATATTTCATTACAACTTTAATAAGATAACAAAAATGTTAACTAGCGTTTTAACGAGACTATTCGGAAATGAATTTTAATTAAATATTGGTATGTTTACTTATTAACGTAGGAAAAAACCGCTAAACAATCTAATTAAAATGTTTTATTCAATCCGCTTGTGACAATTGTATAACAATGTTTTTATATTTTTAGAACAAAATAACACGGAAACTATATACGGAAAATGATAATAAATACATACTTTTATATATAAATGTAACATGATGAATATATTCCAACAATGTTGGCTAACATGTCGAACAAACTTGTTATTGTAAACTAGAACATTCTTTATTAATTTCAAATAATAATATATGAAGTCTCTTTGGAATATTTTTTTTACTATTACGAAAAGACTGTTTTGCAAATATACAATGGCATAATTGATCCTATAATCCCAAACGAATCAAAATATTACGCACAATAAAAAAATATATATTCTATACGTAATTTTATTTTACACAGAATATCTGTTTTCCCAAAAGAAAAATCCCGAAATTTACTTTTAATTTATTTACGAGAGACAAAGCACTGAAAAAAATACCATAAAATGTTGTGATAAACATTTGGCATGGTCTGTGGTCACATGATTAAACTTGATCTTTCAGGAAGTGTTTCAAAATCTAAATGGTTTGGGGCACACGGAGATTTTTATTACATTGTTTAATATTCTATATCTTAGTTCATAAGTCACTAGGCTATAGGTACATAAAATACGACACCTTGTTTACTTAATCCCAAAATAATGTGCTATCAAAAGAGGACAACAAAAATAGCAAAAATATACCTATTTACTTAGTATTATTTGCAAGAAAATCATCTGACTTGACCGAAAGACCTCAAAGAGGTTTTATAAGGTCACACATATTTTTGTTATGAATTATTGTTATATGTCGATAACCTCGGAAGTAGACGAACGAATAATTGTTTAATTTATTCATTTGCGGATTCTCGTTAAAGGTCAATTGATGGTATAAAACCTTAATTCTGCAGAATTTAGGAAAACATCAATACAATACATAAAATGCAAATCGATATGCAAGGACATCTGAAAAATTTGGCAATGATAACAAATATCTATGCTGGCTGAATATAAATATATTAAGCCAGTCTCAATAAAAAAAAGAATTGGAACTTCTGCAAATGGCGCCGAAGTGTCATTGCTCTTTCATTTTTATTATTAACAACACCGTTTTATATTAATGGTTGTAATTTGTGTTAAAACAAGATAATCGGCTCTTAAAAGTATCATTTAATTATATGACTGTACATACAAAATGGATTTTATAAAATAAAACAGAGATTGCTTTTATTAAAATTGCTTTCTCTTGCAATTAAGTTTAAGTTGCTCGCGTGAACGCAAACAGCCTTATTTTCACAACAGATACAGTCAAAATAATACAGTAAACATGATATTTAGATAAATGGTTATTTCAATAACGGATGTTGTGCCAAAACAGTAAATAAATTGCTATTTACTTTGGCGTAGTTATGTCGAAACGATACCAAATATCGAAACTGGTTGTTGGTTTCAAAGCATAGAATATACTAGTCTCTTATTATATCGTACAGTTAACTATGATCTATTGGGTTATAGAAACCACAACTGAATGTATAATTGTATAAATTGTAGGTATATAAAATAGTATTATAGTCATACAAGTTACTAGAGAGCCTTGTATGCAAAGTTCGCGGCTAGCGGACGTATGCAAAATTCTAAATTTTGGAAATCAGTGACCCGTTGGCTTACTCAGCTGACGGTGGCTTATTTGATACAACTAAAGCTTTTCAGAAACAAATATAACTATAGATTATAGTGTGGATAAACCATGCATGCTAAGGTTCTATACTAAGTTGTGGAACTATAGAACTATGTTAAAGTGTTTAATAACCATAAAGCCTGTTTGTGGCGCTTTAATCTATGTCAACTATTTATTACAATTTTAAATATGACTTGAACGTTCTCTATGGAATTGCTAAAGCGTGGTTCACCTTGTAAATATCTTCCTTTCCAGTAAACAGTTAATGTAAAGTATAATTAAAAGGAATAGTTGTGTTTCGGAGAAATGAAAAACGTGAATAATTACATTGAAATTATTTTTCATGATGTAGCTGTATCCAAAACGAAAAGTCATTTTAGTTACTTAATCACATTGTAACTAATATAAATATATTAGTTACAATATGATTGATACCTTTTATATCATATAGCTGACCCGCGCAACTTCGCTTGCGTCACATAAGAGAGAATGGTTCAAAATTTTCCCCGTTTTTGTAACATTTTTCACTGGTACTCTGCTCCTTTTAGTAGTAGCGTGATGATATATAGCCTATAACCTTCCTCAATAAATGGACTATCTAACACTGAAAGAATTTTTCAAATCGGACCAGTAGTTCCTGAGATTAGCGCGTTCAAACAAACAAACAAACAAACAAACAAACTCTTCAGCTTTATTATATTAGTATAGATTTTTCTTATGAAAAAAAAATGGTTTTGTAAAAAATATACGACTTTTAGGTCATTGAATGTCGGGTTTAATCTAGATGTGTATTCGCATAAATCGTAATTTGATACTTTTTCAAGCATATGCTGGCAATCTAAGCTCTTTTCCTACTATTGTTATCAATCATTCGGTATAACCCAAACTAGTAGTGATTCACGAACACCCACGTATTAGTAAACGTGAATATTATTCAGTACATATCAGTTTGGACAACGTAACGCAGTCAACCAGTTTTTGATCAACCAATGACTTAACTTGACTAACGAACTCAAGATCTTGGGAGTTCTCAGAAAGATTAGGTACATACATATTTTATGGTTTTCCTTATGTGATTTAGAAATACCTATTATTACTAGGTGAGTATACTGAGTATAATATAATAATACAATAAAAATACCTTAGAAGCGGTACCTTCGTATACCTACAATATCAACGAATGCTTATGATAGGTACATAAGTAGGAACCTCTAAGGAAAATATTCATAGTTCATTCGAGATGGTTTTCAATAGGTATTGTTAGGTGTATATAAAATGTGTGAAGTCACACTAGACAAGTCATGTGAGGTAATAATGTAAATTGCACTACAAATAAGGATAGAGCCTTTGATGTACCTATTTGTTTTCAGATTTTTTGTTTGAAGATCGATGACCAAATGATTGCAGTGATTTGCTCATTTAGAAACAATATTTAAGGTACGTTTGATGTTGTTAATATACCACATAAGCTCATTATTTAATGTTTTTACTAGTTTCTGCCAAGTTTCCAACCATACTACCAAGGGTATCAATTCGCTCTTTGAACTTATACATGCAAGAATATCACAAAAAAATTGCTTACTATCAACTTTATACGCAAACAAAGTAAGTATAAAATACTGAGACTGAAAGACTCCAACATATTTGGAAGAAAGGCTAGGTTAATAAAGAATATGAACATTGCGTGAAGAAAGTACCAAATACAAGATTGCTTAATGAAGAGTAAAAATGTAGAATAAGTAGAAACGCAACAAACCTCATATTCACCAGTGTCCTTCCTGAACGAGACCATGGTCTCGAACCGGTGGCCCCACAGGATTTCTGATGGTAAGAAACTGCTGCGCGCCTGAGTTGTCATACCCGTTGACTCGATCACACCCTCTGCAAATAAAATAACAAAAATATTAGAGGTAAGTAATCATTCACTTTATTAAAACAATGGATTTTTCAAAATTATACCTGTAGTTCGATTTTCTACTACTATCGATTACCGACAACCGACCTGTCATCGGGAAATTTTGTATGAAAATCTGATTAGCGTCTCTACCGGGCGTGGTAGGAACAATTTTGCCATTACAATTTAAATGTCAAACTTTCTATACTCGACAGTACCGACTGTAGACAATCACGCTGCAAGAATAATTGGGAAAAATCCGACCGTCAACAGAAAATTCCCAATATTTCATTGGTGACTAATACTTTGATACGAAATTAGTAAAAATACTGTTAAATTAAATTAACTTTTTTATTTGCGGTACTATGACAAGTCATATTAGTTTTTGTGACCAACCAATTTCCTTATCTATTTTAGTTATTAATGAATCAGAAACTAATAATGTAGGTACCTATTACTAAGTAGGAAACTTAATTGTATGAATCACTGGCGCTCTTTCCTAAGTATCACAAGTGGAAAATTCTGCTTAGCATACTTGCATAGAAAGTTTTTATTTATGCAAAGTTTATTCGCGTTGCTCTTTGGAATATTAATACAACGTAGAAGGAAATACGGTGACGTTATTGCGCAGCTATCGATCCTTGAAAGAAGATGCAGTCACTATCATTGAAATGCAGATTTATCGCCGGGACTTATATGGAAAGCCAAAATGTTATACAGGGATAAATACCAGCATTATTGACTTCAAAAGGTCAAATATAAAGCAGGACATCATGATAAAAACATGAATTTAAAACATACGAAAGATGGGAAGGTATTTCTGAAAATCATAGTTGGAAATATCAGGAAAATAATCACAAGTATATTGCTATAATAATATATTTATCATGGGCATGAATACAAATTGTATTAGATTACCACCACTTAATATTATCTTTTATAGTTTAATATATCACATCAAAAGGTACAGAGGCATAAACGGGTATAAAGTTCAGGGCAATCTACCAAAAGTCTGTCAGGGAAGTGCCAAGACATGAACATGTGCGGTGTTGCGTACAATCTGGACGGATTCTGTGCAACCGTTACTGACTATTACTTGTTTAAAATTAACATTATCTATTCTGATCGCCCGCCAGACATTGAATTTATAAGTGTCACAAAAATTCACGTGAGATCAAAACTATTTTAATTGTTCCTTGAAAGTGCTTGGAATAAATTCGTTGCTATGCTGTAGTCAATGCTCGTCGTCTTTGTATTATGAATTATGTCAATATTTATTAGATGGTCTGGTGATTTTCTCGCCAATTTACGTGATTCTGCAGTAAACATAACTGTCATGTATGCTGCCTAACATACGACTTGGCGCACCATCTACTGATGTCTATTATTCCTGTCAGATAATCGGAAGATTATCAACAAGTAGGAAATAAACAGCTGCATGTAGGAACCATCAACATTTCGTTTGAGAAAATACTATGTAGCTCAGACAGAATTCATTAAAGAGAATTTATACTATGCGACAATGTAGGGGTTTTGAAACAACTTCTATTGCTTCTAACACTGTACTGTACGAACAATACATTTTCTTTGTATGACTATATCATTAGAAATGATACTCTATTATACCGGAGCAAGACATGTGCGCAGTAATTTCCAGTTAAATACTAAGTCAGGAAAAAAGTCTTTTCGCAATATAGTATTTATGAACTTGTAATAAATCTTTTGTCTACACAAAAAAGCTCGATAATTGGGTACCTCACCAGATCACTGAAAGAAACCTAATGAACCGTGTACTCATTTGTGATTCTTGAAGCCAAAGAGATTTTATTACAAGTTCATACATACTATAATGCGAAAAGACTTTTTCCCCGACCTAATGCAAAGGAACTTACCCAACATAACAACGATCTCGAATCTCTCCCTCAGCATATCGGACGCAGAAAGGTTGTACAATGGTGACTTCTCGTTGATCTTGTGTACTATCGTCATAGGCCAAATGAACATTAGCCTGTCTTCCTCCCCGTCCGCGCCGACCTTCAACTCTTGCTGGTAAAACGGCAATACCTCGCCCTCTCTCGTTATCTAAATCCAACAGAATTACGACATTATACCACCTGTATTTTTTCTCTCCTTTTAGCATTACGTAAGTACGAAATCAACACCTTTAGGTCATATTTTCTACGGTCTGATACTTTTTAATATTTGAATGATGTAATAGAAATTATTGTAAGAAATAATCATTGTTTTATAACGGTAGATGTTTCGTACTTTCGTTATGCGTAGCTAATCGTTTAAGGTTCGGTTGCAAAAACGACGTCCTAATTGTATTGGAATTGGTTATTGAATTGCGTCATTTTTGTAACATAACCTTTTGCTATCTTGTTAGTAACAGCGATTGGGAAAGTTCAGTATTTATATAATAAAAAAAAGTATAATAAACGATCACACCAGGCTGTTATTAAATTAATTAATAATTCTTTAATAATTTATGTTAATTTAGTCATTTATTTATTATACTATCATTTTATCATATTGCAATATTTTTCTGGCGTCGAGAGGATTCAGATTTATCTGGCTTTAAAATTACTGATTTTATATTCTAATTTATCAAAAATAGCAGTGACAGATTTGACGTTGGGACTAAAACCGATGATTTGATACTAGCAACGATTAGAATACGCTACCTACCTTATACTTTTTCTCCCGAAGCATGGAAATTAAACAGATTCACTATAAACGTTTCACTGACATAGAGACAGAATTATAAGCATTTATTTACAGAAACTGGAAAAACTTTAACAAGGTGCTGAAATATACTCGTATATGAAAAATTTCCTTGAATTCAGTATCAGTAAATGAGTCAGTCTAACGAAATGATTTTATTCGTTCCAGACTTAGTAAACATATTGCAATTGCTAAATATTATTATTTACTAGTAAGCCACGTGATTCATAATTAACCCACGTGCACTTGAATTTACTGATATATTGAGTTTATCAGGTGTTTTAAATTAAGTATATTATTAATGGATGGCAATTTTAAATGCCCGTTTGTTATGTGTAGCAAATTATTCTAGGGACGCAGTCAGATCTACACTGCAAAAATAGTATGTTAACAAACTAGATCAATATTGACCCATATGACGTATGAATCAATGTCAAATCAACTCTGCTGACATAACACCAGGGTGTCAAAATTGTTATGGTATGCCATTCAACACAAACACAGAAAAACACAATGCAATAGTGGATAGAAGAAGAAATAAAGAAAAAGCGTAAATAAAAAATACATGCTATAGTCCATAGATGGGTCGTATATTAGGTAGCAATCAATGCAAAATAATGCGCAAATAAAAAAAAATTGAAACACTACAGTGCACATTTACAAATAGCTTATTCGAGTTATGTTTGTACCTTTTTCCTGATTATCTGGGCACGCACGTGCGCTTCCAGAATGTGCGACTTGCGAATATCTCCGACTCTGAATAGGAGGCAATATTCCCCGTCCCTCAGACATATAACCGCGTTTCGAGA
Source organism: Anticarsia gemmatalis (assembly GCF_050436995.1). NCBI lineage: Eukaryota > Metazoa > Arthropoda > Insecta > Lepidoptera > Erebidae > Anticarsia > Anticarsia gemmatalis. The sequence continues at coordinate 8,668,041 of NC_134752.1, forward strand.
GAACAGAAGAGTGGTGTTTCGCTTTTTGGCGCGCGCCAGCTTCGCAAATATAAGACCCACCTACGGACAAGAGAGAAAAGTTTTGAAATAACAAATTCCAAAACTTGGGGAATCGAAATCTGAAGACTGTTGTAGGATATTGGGAGTCTGTGTTCAGAGTTCGACGCCCCACAAGTTAGAGAGTGGAGTCAGTGTGAACTCGTGTTAGACGTAACTAAGCGTGCTGACTGAAATCCCCAATCACTAACCAGTCTCCGTTTTTGGCGAAATAATATACCTTGCGGCGGATTATTTGTGCTCTTATATGCGCCTCAACTATATGGGATTTTCTCATGTCACCGACACGGAACATCAGACACAGTTGGCCGTCGCGCAAACATATCACAGCTTTCGTCGAGTAGAGCAGGGTCTGGGCTCGCTTTTTAGGTCTAGAGAGCTTTGCAAACACGATTCCCACCTAAAATTAGAATAACTGTGATGCAGCAGTCACGTAACAAGCCATATGTTCGATACCGCGAGGGTCGAAGTCTCCTGTCTGGCACTTCCTGAAGGTGACGTATTTTTGTCACAGACATTACGTAGTTGTATGGGTTGAACATGCGAGTCACCTTTAATTACCAAGATATTAACGGCTACCTAATGAATAAAGTAAAAAGCGATCTTTTAAATCTGTAATGATTTTTAAGAGAGCATCTGGCTGGATCATATAGGTACGTTACGTTAATACATTTGGCGATCTTCCAAGTTTATTTTAATATTAAATTATCATATTAGCTTCAGAACAGGAAACTTTTTCAGTTTAATATGTTTAAAACCCTTTAGTATTAGAACATCAATTAGATATTTATTTTAATAAGATCCAGCTAACGTTTTGTTTTAGAACAAGAATCGCATTCAAACACGATTTTTATGGCGGTCTAGTTCAATGCTGAGAAGATTTACAACTAGTGAACAGTTGTTTGGACAGTAAGTATGTAGTTTTTCATTCGCCATCGTAACATGTGTTGGTCTATCTGATTGAACACATGAATTATGGGTAATAAAATTAATCATTGAATAAATCTTACCATGAAAGCCTGTATGAAAACTCCGACGATACTCTGTATGCACATGACGAATATAGCCTCGGGGCACTCCTCGTTGGTGGTTCTTGAGCCATAACCGATAGTATGTTGAGTTTCTACTGAGAAGAGGAAGCAGCCGGTGAAGGAGTTGACGTTGTTGAGGCAGGGGATGAATGTGATGTTTTCGTTGGGGGGTGGTGGAGAGAGGTCTCCGTGCGTGAAGATGATGAGCCACCAGATGAGAGCGAACAGTAACCAGGAGAGGATGAAAGAGAGCGCGAACACGAGCAGCGTCCAGCGCCACTGAGCGTCCACGAGGGTCGTGAAGATGTCCTGAAGGTATCGGCGCCTGCGCTTGGCCACGTTCCATTGGACGACGTTGCAGTCTCCATGCTTGAAGATGACGCGCTTGCGGACGCGTCTCGCTGCGTAACGGGCTTGACGATATCTGTCAAATAAATACACTTCTTAGAATATTGCACTACGAGAATACTACGTGCTGAAAGAAATTATCAACTGTCAAGATGTTTAGCTTTTGTGTTTTTTTCTCTGTCTACTAGAAACATTTGTTGGTTTTGTAAAATAATAGCTACACGCTGCCATTATATCGTTTGGCAAAAAGTGCAGAATTTTCCACAAATCAGACGCATTTGGGTTTTCAACAAAAACTCACAAAAACCTACACACATGCACACATTATACTAGTACCTACACACGACGTGAACTTCATTCATAATAATAATAATAATTGCTATTACGTCATTATTTAATTTGTTGTATTTACAGTGTGTTTGCGAAATCCTTATGCAAATGTCATTAATCTTTTTCAAGTGGAATTCTCCATACCCTTATTTTTACCCGTTATCGGGTATCGACACTGTGGCGCCCAGTCAACCTTTGCTAAAGGATTTTAATACTGGAATTTTGTGAAAGCGGCGAGTCATACGTACATACATATTTATATTTACTAAAAGACATAAAGTAAACTATTGTATAAATATAATATTTCTATTGCTTTTGATATAAAAGCTAGTATGATTTATCTATATGTCTTTCTTTATTTGAGAAACATTGTTTCATCAGCATTGTCTAAATGGACATGACGTGTCCTTTAGTCACTGTTTTTTTATGCTAACCGATATATAATAATACTTCCTGACATTAAGAAATAGATTATATCTCCGCTATCTCACTTAACCGCAAATCACTGCTATAATAATATTTGTTTTTGAAGTAAATAATAACTTCATACAAAGAAACATAATTATTCAATGGGTTTCTTAGATTGATGTGAATGATGACTTGATTATCTTGTAATAACAATCTGTGCATTTCCATTAATATTTAACAAAAGAAATAATATTAATAATGTAAATTTACCTGGAAGTATTGAGAATAATGTGTCGTTATAATTGCACATACAATTATAGTGCCATACCGGCATTGCACTTAAATATCTATTGTTTATTATTGTTACATTCTCTATATAAGGGCTTTAGTTTTAGAATTATTAATTTAATATACTAATGCGTATTTCAATATTTTATAATAATTGGTTGGTTATATGTTACTTAGTACTATAGAAGCGTGGCTAAAATAGACGTTTGGAAATGGTAAACAAAATTTAGCTGCTTTAGTCAATACTCAATTCACAGTTAATTACTAATGGAAAGCAAATCAATCACCTGATAGACAGTTTTCGCATCGCAAATTTGAAATTCATGGGCTCATCAAAATCGTGCACTACTGGTACTGTATGACTAGAATATTCAACTAAGTGAAACAAATCCATGTCACTCGTTGAAGTGTCGAGTGCTCGATACGATAGCGTCAATAAAACCTCTCAGTATTTCTATATCATAGGGATAATGGATACGGGTAGTTTATGTGAACACTTCACACAGACATTTTATCACGCTCTGACAATCACATTGGAGCTAAAAAATAAGCACTCTCGTTTATCTTTAAAAGCTTTTTTATATAAAAGCCGGCTTTTACCCTCAGTAGCACGTGTTTGATCTTTTATTGTAACGCATAAAATACAACCGTTTAATGAACTCGCTGTGCAAATCCATTGCATTTGGTGGATGTGAAAGCTTCTGCTTTAAATCGCAGTTTCATGATTCCATAAACTATGTCCCGACAAATCCATACCAATAAAAATGCTTGGATATATTTTTATCTTTCGGGCATTTATATTAAAAGTAACGTTCGTATTGCATTTTTTACTGCTACCAAAGCGGTCATAACGACTTCGTATTAAATTGGTCTTCACACATCTATAGTCACGACTTTTTATAATATACTCACGTCATTGATTAATTATACACATTATATTGTTATATTACAAAGAATAAGAGCTCGTCTTAGAAACGAGCTACCTACTCGTAACTCACGTTATGCTTAATGATACCGAGTTTTTATGCGATATGAAATATTGAAACGTTTCTTAGTAACGATATTTTTAAATTAATATTTTAATTCTACCTGTGTTTGGATGAACCTGTTTATTTTTTGCTGAGAGTTGTTCAAGCAATTTTTGCAGGAGAGCAAAGTTCACAAACCGTGCTGGGTGAAGTCAAAGCTTAAACTGTACCTGATTTCAGGGAGAATTCCCTACCATAAATATTATTATGTTTTTTTTATTATTAAACTATAACACCCAGCAATTATAATCGTGCAATATATTAATGAATATGTTCTGAAATATAATTCCATCCAACAACACTTCATGTAAAGTGATTCAAGACATAATATTGTAAACAAAATGCCGGTTTTTATAAATATTTTCAACTTTTATGAAGTCACTATGATTCGCATTTCGTACAACAGTTGTTTATATATTTTTTACTGTATCATATTCAGTAACAAATAATATAATTTGCGAAATAACAATTTCAAGGTTTTAATGATGTTGTACTTTATTTATAACCCATGACTTGACCTTTCAAACGCATTGAAAAAAAATATATAAAAATGGTCAGAATGACAATTTGTTTCCGCGATGTAAAATATTTCTGGAGTGTGTAATATTAGTTAGGTATGTGTTGAAAATTTATTTTATACGATCATCGATAAATCTTATTATACTGCAAAGAAAATATTATTTAATGATTCGTAAGAAACCAACGCCCGTTATTTGATTTATCACTTCACGTGTTAAGTCATCTCATTACAATTTGGCAAAAAATCAATGAAAAAGTTAATCATATAAACAATTGATGTTGTGTAGAAACATTATTATGATAGTAAACGCAATTATTTCGCCATTAAACATCATATTCTAGAAGTAGGAGACAAAATCGCCATAATTTAACATACATTACGACAATTTGAATAATTTCAAATGAATAACGATACCATTGTGATCATAACAAAAACAATTTGTGTTTCAATGTAGCGAAAAATTGTTGTATGATGTTCTAACTGTGTGAAAATAAGAGTGTTTGCTATTTTAGTATCGCGACGGCTTCACAGATTATTAAATACCACCTTGGAATATAATAACCGAGGATTAGTCCCCGTCTATTCCAAAGAATGTTAGAAAGAATTTCCATGAGTATGCAGCAAATTGCTGTAATTCTATTTATAAAGAATGTCGTTGAAATTAAAAAAAAAATCTAGTCTTTTCGCTTCGTCAGAGGAAAAAGAGCATAAGTATTTATGTTCTGATTATATGTTTCGCCTTTTTGCTTCCCTCCAGGCTTTCACTAAAGACCTAGGACCTATTTCACAGTTTATAAATAACTGTCAGTTAACGTAACTGTTGCGTAATAAAGCTTCAGAAAATGTATGAAAATACCTATCGAAATTCCATCTGACGAGTGGCTTGGTAGGTATCCAGAAATGATAATGAAGTTAAACCTTCCACAGGCATTGGACAAGTCCAGTATGGTACTTAAGCATGAAGAAACATATGTTTAACATTGAACAATAATAGCTATCAACATATTGATGTGAACAGATGTTTGTTCTACATATTATAATAAGGTAATTTTGTTGCGTTCGAGAATGAATATCAGCCAATAGTCCATCAACATAAGAATTGAAGTTAAGTTCGCCAGAAATTTTTAAACGTTTAACAAATATTTATGTAACTAAATGAATAAAGAGCTGCTTTACTGTGGTTTAATATATAATTATTGTTCACGAAACTACAAAGATACAATTCAAAAATATAAAAAGAAGCGGTGAAAAGTTATTTTATTTGAAAATTTATAAAGTATTGCTTAGAACTGACCACTCTACTCATAGATAATGCTCCTTTGATCTACGAGAGGCTCAAGCTAGCATTGAGTAGTTTAAGGCTAATAACTCAAGCAAAGTGATCGTTAAGCGTTTACTTACTTACGCGTATGCGTAAAAGGGTTATTTAAATCATTCAAGCAGCAATAAATAATTCTAATGCATATTTGCATGAACATGTTCACAACTTCATGGGCGTCACAAGTCATCATTATTTACTTAGCTTGTTTACTTACTTAGCCATATCCGTGCATAAAATGAATGAAGAACCAAGTGTTGATCGATTGTACTGATAATCATTATCCTGCTCCTACTAATACTATAAATGCGAAAGTGTGTAAGTAGGAATGGATGTATGTATCTTTCACGAGAATACCTACAACTGGACGGACTTTAATAAAATGTAGTAGACTACATACCTTCTAAGCTGGATTAACACATAATATAGGTACTTTTTACTCCGGTAAATCTTTTCAAGCGGACGTAGTCGCGGATAGTAGTTAGTCGTTTATAATTGTTCAATGATGTGGTTCATTAAATCAATTACGGTGGTCGCATCGATTACTAAAGCATTTAAACGCGTTTAAATAATGTAATTACTAATGCATGATTTCTGCCATTTTCACGATCGATTACAAAATGACTACTGGAAATCGATTAGAGCAAACCGCAAGACACGAAAATCGTGTGGCGCTTTTATGCAAGATTAACAAGAAGTCTTACATTTTATGTCAAGCGTGGGTTGATCTCAGTTTCTAAGAACTAGGTTTCTCTTAGAATGTAGGTGTCTTTGTGAATTATTTTGTTGTCTAAATTATAGTGCTAATAGCAATAAGAAGAATCGTTAGATCATTTTTAAAATGTTTTGTTAGGAACATGTGTGTGTCAGTTTCTAATGGATTTATAGATGTCGCATTTAGTGCAATTTTAAAATAATTGCATAGTTTATCCCGCGTAGGCGGTTAATTATTCAAGTTTTTCCGTGGACTTTTGTTTTGGCTAGGAGTATTGTGTGTGATCTTATTCTTTACGACTTATATTAATATACGGACAGAGAAAACAGTGGTTACTTTGAAGCAGTTAATTTATTTGTTTTATATTTAAACGTATATAGATTTTATATTAGTTGGTAAGATATTTAAAAGGTTGATATAAAATCTTAATGTTCTAATTTTAGATCATGTTTGGGTAAATTGAGCCATTGCTTCGCGATATAATTTTATATGATTAAACTGCTAGATGTTTTCATATATATCATCGTGTGTTTATGTTGATCATCGCTCAGGAATCGAGTGTTGTAAACAAATGCCTCTATAATGACGACGTGCAAGGATGATCACAGCTATTCATTCAGAGAAAAGAAAAGTCATCCAAAACAAACACGTTACAGTTGACATTTCAAAGAATTTTCGTAAATAATGGATTTTAAACAGGTAAATCCGTCGTAGAAACACGCTAGACTCCATTTTAAACGTAAAACAATGTCAATCGCCAAATAATTCCAAGAAACTACAGGAGTAATGAATTAGTGGTCGTTTGTTGCCAAATATTTAGAAAGATCTTTACATAGGCAGACGACGGATCTTCGCTTAAGTGACGTAGAAAATACTATCTCTACTGTGGACAACTGGACACTCACTTTTGTAATTCTTCTCTCCATGCAGACTCTGATGAGTTCACAGGCTTTCCCGTCATCAACATCGACACTTGACTTATACATCTCTTTAATCCCGACATTTTATTTATCATGGAATTCACTTTCGAGCTTATATTAATACTGTAGGTAAACTCTACAATCAAAATTAACTTTTAACAATATTCGTAGAACCGCTAGGAATTATCGTTATCAAACTGCGACACCAGCGCTTCTGAACTGTTTGGACTGAAGATTAACTTAAAATTATTATCACACGATCAAATACTTTATTTGCAAACAATGTTTTGAGTCACAGCACTGCGAGTTACAGGATTGTCTCCACTCTATCTTTTAAAAGAACGTTAATAAGAGATTCACTAAACGCTTCTTTAATGTCGAACAACAAAACTACGAATTTTCGCAACATCGTTATAGTCATTTCAAAACAAAGCACTAAAAAGGAAAAATCAAAATGGCGTCTAAATAAAAGTGCGTATCTACGTGTTATTACGTGCAAGGAACTTTTCTCTCGCACCGATTGCGATGAGAATTGGTCCAATACTGAAACGCGCGGATGTTTAATGAAACAGATGCGAAGATGTTCACAAACAAACACTGTTCAGGCGTCCTGTGCCAACGTTGCCAGTGGCGCCGTGGCGCGTCGCGACGTCGTCTAATCTATTTTTTGAATAAAAACCCTCTATGACGACTATCTTCACGACTCCACGTTTCGCACCACGTTTGTATTTAATAAGATTTACGAACGTACTCCTAATAAATATTTAGACTTCCATGTTTCCAGTGAATCCACTAGCAGATATTTATTTATTTATCTTACACGTTAATGGATGAGATCTCTTTGTCTGGATTAGTTGTGCGGAGTATCAGAAAGGATCAAATGCGTTATAATGAATCATTACGACAGTGAATAATACATTTTTTGTAACACATAGTTGCAAATACTACCTAATGGTCTAGTATTCAGTGGAGTTAAAGTTTTAATGTTCGTGTTTATCTTCTCGTTAGTTCAAGCAATAATATTAAATCGACACAAGTTTATGCTCTATCTACTCTTGTTAGTAGTAATGTGTGTTTGTAGCTAGAAAATACTTATTGCTGGAGAGCAAATATGTTGTTAGTTAGAATGTTGACTAATGGATTAGGAGGAAACATTAAGTTCCCACTAACTATTTAGGTTGCAACTTTGTTAACCTATCTTTGAAATATACGTCGACTAAAGGTAGGTTAATGAGACGAAGCTAAAGGATTAATATGTTTGTTTTGCTTGAGTCATAAGTGTGACGTTGTGTGCAAAGTAGATTATGTATCTTTACACATCTATGTTTATTCTAAGAAGCAAGGTTAGTATACTAGGTGGCCATTAAATCCATTTATTGGTTTCGGGTGAATCGTGTATTGCGGCAATTTCAAGTTTAAATAAACAATCTATTTGAGTAATTAGTCCAATAGTTACCTTTTAACTAGAACAATAAAGAGGTATATTTACTTAGTAATACGTTTATATTCTATACGTTTCTAAATAAAAGTCAAAATATTACGAAAATCGGTATCAGATGTCTATGTATAAGGTACTTTTTTCCAGCTACACATTTTTCCAGAATTTTGTCTGCGATTGAGGCAAACGAATAAAAATAGATACAAAAATAGAAAGTCTTCTCAGTAAAAAAATATCAGTAATCCTCGTTTTCTACAGTCTATATTAATCTAAAAAGCTTTGCAACATAAACTAACTATAAATGAATATAAACGGAGCCACTAAGCTGATGTCACAAGGGTTTGCGTCACCCGCCGTAAAATAGACATGTTAGTGTGCGTATTGGATTCTTTATAACCATGTCGATAATCCTCTGCAGTCTAGACCCAGACAAAATATGACTGGATAAATACTTAGATTTAAACTGAAAGCCAATACAGACTAGAAATATAAAGTTTATTTCACACACAGAGCTTATCAGCGAATGAAATGAGATCAAATACATAAACTAGAAGCATTTTCTTAAAGATTTAGTCATATTATAAAATACGTTTCAGTTTTTTTGAAGTTCGTCTTTCAGAATGTCATAACAGTACTGGAATTGATGAACTAACTGAAGATTGCTTACATTACATTACTTGAAACTAAAAGGTTTTAGTTCAACTAATAGGGGGCGTTGTTGAAATTTTCCATAGAAACCGATAGAAACTCAACCGCTGTACTATGCTGATTGCTCTCATGACAACAGTAATTGTTTGCATTTGCATGCAACGATCTAACTCCCATATTTAGCAGTAATATATTCTAATCAACAACATCTGCTCCAACAGCTGTTTCAAATGAATGTATGCAAAACTGTTCAAAATATTCAATGTATTCTTATAAAGGATGTACAGGAGACATGTTAACTATGTCGCGTGATTGGAACACGTGATGCGGTTAGTACGTGGGAATGTTGAAACCGAGGTATTGATAACTCCTATGCGAGGGGAAGAGCGTAACCACGTGCCAATTATTGGAGAGATTGTTACTTTGCTTTTCTACTCTCTAAAGCTAAGGTACCTGGGTCAAATATAGCCAGCCGAAAAATAGAGGCATATCGCGATAAGAATAGCACCTAGCCTTACTCGCCTATATTTAACAGGTCCTCTTCGTAGATGGACAACCTCGAAAAATATGGCAACTATTATTTCAAACACGAAATATATAGTAACGCGACCACAAATCAATTGTCGATAGTGTCGCATGTATCCGAACGGCGTTCCTTTCAAACTTTCTAGCGGTCCGTTAACTTAGTGTCGGTTTAAAGTATAACATGCTGTTGAGGTTCGGAATTATAGTATGAGGCCATATCTTTCAGCTAGTCATATTTGACCCAGGTACCTAAGACAGAGAGGTATTTAATAAAGAATTTCTGCATCATATACATATGTTGATGTGGTGCTAGGTACGCTTCGATAACAGGACAATAATTGGTACGTGACCTGGATCCGACCTTCATTTAATATTAGCCTTTATCGCCCAGTATTATCCTCAGGCATTTTAATAGCGCCATTCGACAGATTCAAATGACCTTTTGAGGGTTGAAAGAAAAGTGCCGGACGTTCGTCATAGTTCGCGTTTGTTGCTAAACTGATACGGCGCCCACATATTGATAAAAACTAGAATGTGTAAATATGCAGTTTTGATAACACTAATTGGTTTATTTATAAATATTTTAACTTTGAACGTGTCTATTTATTTTTTCTTTTAGTTTTTGCGTTTTATTTGTTACTGAGCATTGTTTGGTGATGCTTGAATTAAATTGGAAGTTGATATGTGATATCGTGCCCGCAGAGAATTGCGCAGAAGTACCAATGATCAAGGTGTAAATGGTCTGAGTGTCTTAAGGGCGGATAGAACTGTTGACAGATGTCACAGCAATAGAGGAAAGTGTAAACAAACTTGGCAACATTACTCAAGAAAAATAGAAAACTACGCCAAAGACGGTCTCATTTCATCGCTATATTCTTGTGTGAAGATAGCTAAAAGTTAGTTTTTCTTGGCTAGACAGACGTGCTCTATTATTATTACTATATGCATTTAGAGCTTTCGAAAAATTACAATATTATTTAAATTGCAGTTTTCCGTATCTTTTACCTTTTGATTACTTCTTATCAAAGGTTACCCAACTCATTTGGAATCGACGGCATATCTTCAAAAAGGAAAACTGAGATAAGAAATGTGAAAATGTTTTCCGCGTGTTCATAATAAAAGCGATCATGAAGGTGGTAGAGTTGTTTTTATCTGTTTGTGTAAGAATGAATTAGTTTTACGACATAATTGGGTTATAAAACCATTGTTTATGTACAACCCGTGGCTTTTCCATTTGACGCCATTAAGGCTCACCTTCGAATGCTAATAGTGATAGCCGGTATAGATATCTATAATTAAATAAAAAGGATACAAGTATGTTCCGGATTCTTTGCTCAAAGATTTATTGCAGATTATCTGCTCTCTGACTTTTTAAAAAAGCCTGTGTAATGGATTGCTATTATTTTAGACAGTTTTCAACAATATATTTTGTTTTGAAGTTTGATCTTCAGATTGTATCAATAATTTGCATTTTTGAAATATAACACATGAATGTAATTGCGGATAAAGAGATGTTTCACAAATGAGATTCGGTTGCTATTCAAAACGTGGTTTTGTATGTCGCTCCGGAAATGAGTAACGTGGATCTCATACACCTGGCATGCAATAGTTTAGTACAGTGCCAAAGAACTCATCATTCATCGATAATCCTCTAACTGATTTGTGCATTTTGCATGAACCTCAAACCAGAATAAGTACAGACGCAATTTCTCCTATTTATTTTTGTTAGCAGATGAATAATTACCAGTTGTTTGAAACTAAAGCCAAGATGGCCAGATAGCTGTCATATTGGCACGATATCTAAGTGAACGTTATTTAGATAATTATGAAATACGCACGCTTATGAAATATGGATAAGTTTATTTATATTATTATGAAATTATCCTTTTAATAGATACATTTAAAATTATCATTTTCATTTTCTAAGACCATGATTAAATCCAAGACGAGATCATGGCTTACTTTTCCTCTTGTAAAGCTTTAATTATTTGTTCTCCTAAATAAATTGGCAACAATAACAATTGTCAATTAATTTCTAACCAATCTAGGTTAAAAAGGAATAACAAATCGACCTTACAGTGAGGTTCAATAGCCTAAAAGAGTCACCTCTTGAACACTGATCAAAACAAACTTCTCTGCCTAGGTTTTATATATTACTAATTGAATACTGAGGCTGACATTGAAACTGAATGGCCCTAAAATCCATCAGTTAACGCGTTATTTTTAAAAATGTCACTTTACGAAGGATATTGACAGTTTAAAGTTAGACAAAGGCCGAAGTATGCACTTGAATCTATTTTGTAAAAAACATTAAAACTGCGAATCTCGTAAAAATACAAGGTGTACGAGGAAATGTTCATTTTCAATGTTATATTACACAATTACGACAGTCGTTAGAGTAATATTTATAATAACAACGGAGTCACCATCATGAGAATCAAGAAATTAATAGTAAAAACACTTAATAGGATATACGTAAATGAGTTATTCTGTGGTTAGTATATTTAGCTCTCATTAATCATTCGTTATTGTCGTAATAACAAACGTTGACTAAGATGTTTTAACACAAGAAATTAATTATTTCCCTAATTGAAACGTATTTTCTTGGAATATCACGGCGTATTCGCTAAATCGGACGGACACTTGGATTCGTACAATATTCACGTCATCGAATTTGTGCCAAGAGCATTTAGATCAAAGTTCGTATATTTACCACCAATGTGCAATTTAAACGAGTCATTTCGCGATGATAACATTTATTGCTTTTAACGTGATGTATTTTACGTTGTTAATATTATGCGAGCATAAGAAATACGTTGGGTTTGTATGACGTAAGCGTAGTACAACGGACACCCACGTAGAATTAGTTGAATTATAAAACAGCCTGTGTTTTAATAGCCCAGCCTGTGACGCATACGGGGCGTACCTCAGACGGAATTGCGTATGAAATCATTGGACTTTGGATCTCATCTGCATAATATTATAATGCTTCATTCAAGTGATTTTCAAACGAAATATTATATTCATAAAACAGCCTTCTACTAAGTTGTAAGTTGTAAGTTGGAAGTAGCTGTAGGTAGGTAACCTACAGCTACTTCCAAGAAGTAAAATAGTCATAGACGAACCCAAAATTATCTCATGTTAAAAGTTTTATTTCTTATGAAATAAATTCTGGTAAATTTGAAGTAAACGTCGTCTAACCATGAACATAAATAAGTAGCTTTATCGTTTGTGATGTAAAACATGGTTTTTATTTTGGCTGAAAGCTATTTTTTCTTTCAAAATAATCTATTTGCAACCATGTATATTTGTGGTAATGTACGACTTCGTATCGGGGTCAAGGTGACGATGTTTACGAATCGAAAGAATTCATTAAAAACCTTAGAGACAAAGCTTTTATAATACTTCTTTCTTAAGCGTGAAGTTAACAGTAGTTCTCTACAATTTTAGCCCGTGACATTATCTGAGATTAGAGTCTGCATGAACTTCGTTCTCAATGAAATAGAGCCGGGTGGTGTTGCCAAGTCGGCCTGTCTGGTGACACGTGAGTCGGAAATAGCTGCTAAACTCACTATCGTTTTACGTCGACCAGAAAACGACTACATTCAAGCTCCCTGGAGATTCCGCTACTCCCTAGTAGATGGCATTGCAACCAAAATCTTGTGACAATGAAAACTGAAACAATATTGTAGTGGCAAATCTCCAACAAAATGCAATGTTCGATAGCTTATAGTCACGTGGAGCAATAACGTAGTATGCTCAAAGGTAAGCATTACTGGTTGCCACGCAATCTCTGTTGTATCTCAATCATTCAATTACTTCAGCTATGTACCTATATTAGTTATTGTAGCATTAGACGGCTAGTATGAAACGAATTGAAGTACTTACAATGTAATGGGAATACATCTAATAAAAGCTTTCTACCGTTCTTTGTAGGGTCACGTTCCATCAGACTACTGTTGAATAGATCCAAACAAATAGACCAATCTAAAATCGTATAGTTGTACTCTGTAGGTATGACCAGTTCTTTGTTAACTTTTTCCTGTTATAACGATATTTTACCCACTTTTTGCAGGTACAGTCTAAAAATAGATAGGTGCTCATGGAGTCATCGAATTTGGAACGGGTCAACGTCTCGGCTTACAACGACTTACAACATAATCGGATACTGACTCACCCGTATTCCGATAACTCAACATTTTGAGACTTCTAAAAACTTAACGTACCTTGACATTTATCAAATTTATTATTTTAATTAATATGATTTCGGTAAGGATTGTGGTTTTGTGATGAATTGTTGCAAAGTGCAAAGCGTGTTGTTTTATTTTTTATCAACGTGATTTTGTATTGTGAATATGGCGATTCCATTTGTGATTCTGTGGCAGAAGGTGTATGTTACTGTTTATATTCAAATGCGTGATTTTTCCTGGAAGGAAAAGTTTAATAATAAATACCTTTGATAACAATATTATTACCCCATAGTTACCTTGGCATATAAATCATCTGATTTCGTTAGCAACATAACACCAATAGATTTACAACGCCTGGCTTAAGAAAAAAAAAAATTACAATAAAGGCCATCAAAACTAGGGTACATTTAAGTACTCTCCATGAAACATAATTGATCATAACATAATTAATAAGAAGCAATCATAGAAGGTATGGTATTTCATCAGTAGACTAAGGTTTGAGATTCCCGATCAGATTTTGACACTCCCTAAACTTTGCAAGCTTCTTTCAAGTCAAAAACTTACACTTATCATCATTTCCTATCTCATTTTAACGCTTTCCAACGATTAATTCCCCTCAGTAATCTGGGCATAATTAAGCCATTTAGAACAAAAGGTCAATGTTCAGCTTGCCTTTACGGTCTAAAACGAACTACTGTATCACCGCACTTGAATCAAGCGCCTTGAGCCCATGACTCAAGACTTATGTAATATTCTTATAAACAGTACCTTACTACCTACTACATACATATTACCGCATACAGTCATCGTACATTTATATTATCCTTATTTTTACTATGTGCATTATATATTAATTAGTTATGTAAGCTAATGTAGTGCAATGATTGTGATTCTTAATGATGATTGATTGCAGCGCACTTTTAATTAGTTCAGAGCCACGAGAACATGCTTTTTTATCTTGAAGTAGATCGTTTATGTCAACAAGGAACTATAAAAGTAGTGTTACGGTGTACTAAACGTATCTAACTAATATTATAAATGCGATAGTTTGTAAGTATGAATGTTTTTACTCTTTCACGAAGTGCTTGTTCACGTTGGAACTCGCGGGCGCGGTGGCGGTCGCGAGCGCGGGGACGTGGCGATTTGTGTTCACGTTGGCCGCCAGGCGGGCGTTTGGCTCAAACTGGCTCAAACTGGTTGATCTTACTTGACATCGCGAGTGAATCGCGCCCGCCACCGCTAGTTCGACTTGAACACACACGAACATCTTCACGCGTTTGATATTGGCGCGAGCGCGCCACGCGGGCCGCGCGCGACGCCGCTAGCTCGCCCGCGACTTAGACCGCGCGAACGGTTTGTACGTGAACACTTCGGTACATCGCCATATGTTTGATGCCGGCTCCACATTATTGCCGTGAAGCTCCGTGAACAGACGCGAACGTAAATGTGGACGGTTTTCACGGGGTCCACGCGCGTTCACGCCTGTTCCCCGATCAGAGTCGGTATTTAGTCCCGTGACAAAGGGTTCGCGCGGCGTTCACGCATACACATACACATTCACGGCCCCGGCGGAGTTTACTGTGGACTATAATTATTTATTATATAATTACGATGTATTTCTGTCATCCACCATCTTCTTTTCGAACGTTTTCTTTTAATAACTTTTTTGTTTTTGACATCTATATAGTGGTATAGGGACACAGCAAATAAAGTTATCGCAGCAGCAGCTTCTACGTCCATTTCGCGGAGGGCTTCGAACTATTGTGAGCATTCCGTGAATGTGGAGGGCATGGAGTCGGTCCGTGAATTCACGGCGAGAATACGCGCGTGAATTCACGGCAATAATGTGGAGCCGCCATGATATTTCGCGACCGCGCCCGCCACCGCGCCCGCGAGTCAACGTGAATGAGCACGAAGAAACTACTTGATGAATTTAAAAGAAATTTGGAACACTTATAGCTCATAACCTGGATTAACACAAAATATGCGTTTTACTTCGTGGAAACTTTTCACGAAGACGAAATCACGGACAGAAGCTTTTCATTCATCATCGTTCTGGTGATTGTGTTTAAGCTAACCAATAAAACTCAGAGCAAAAATGCAAGTTATAAAAAAAAATATGACAATTTTATTTAGTTTCTTCTACAATATATAGAAATGTTATAGGAACTGTATGATCAGATCCCATGAATATCCGTTCAGAAAATAAAATAGGTAAATAGACTCTACAGTTAAGTATGATGGTCCGTGGCGCCAGTAACCATTTATACATACAATGTTGCAAATTGAGCAATTCTGCTACATTCTCCGATGCAAGATAATTTTGAAAAATAAATACAAAGTTCTATTTGTATAATAAAGGTTTCTCCAATCAGCTGATGTAGATAGACTTTTGTAACTATAAAATATGCTTGACGTGAATTCATTAACATAGTCATCATGATTCATTCTAATGATTCATCACGGAGTTTTTATACTAAAAAATATTTGTTTTTGATACCAAATTAACTAATTCGGAACAAAGCAATTTGTGGAAATTGTATAATTTCCTGATTCAACGATAATACGATTTTAATGGTGTTATAGTACCTTTACAAAAAAATATTTTTTACCACATTAACAAAAATGTGACAAAAAATTCCGGTACAATTTGTTGTTTAATATAATTGCGTCATTGTAACCAGTAAGGGCAATGTTTTTGTACTGAAAATATACTATTACTGTTTGTGTACTGACGAAAACAAGAAATTTATGTATAAAACTTTCAATTGAGACAATTATAACATCTCTATAAGTAATATTATCTCCAAATTCTTAGGTATATTATCAATAGCGTTTAAGCTCATATAAAAATGACAGTTTGTATAGACAAACTACCACAGAAACCGGGCATCAGTGAGTATCCGTCGTGATTACGTCAATAATACTCTTAATAAATAAAAATAAAACAATTATCAATATCAGACTTAATTCTACGACGGCCAAGGCTAATAACGCCAGACTATTTCATAAGATTTATCAACTGAACGAGACAATAAACTTATAAATCTTTTTTTAAATAACATGAATTAAAACAGTGATCTTTTTAGTAGTATCATAATCACGTGTCGCCTGCCAGTGTCTTGATTACCAATAAAAAACTTATATTTCACTATTCAACTTATTATTTTTAGCTTTATTTTGTCATTTTGGTAGGAAATTTTTCGTATTCCAACAATGAATGAAAACAGGTGTAGAAACGAATAGGACGTCTTTGTATTAGTAATTTTTCATGCATTAATATGTATAGAATAATACGAATTCATTAATATATTTCAGAATATTTTATGAATTGAGTTATTTTTGGAGTTACGTGTGGAAGTTTTATCGAAAAATTAAATCAAAAGAAACTTTTAATACGGCTCTAATACGAATGAATTTTTGGCAAAAGCATTTAGGAACGTTATAATACGTTGACATGATAATGATTTTAAAAGTGTCCAATAGAGTTCAATGAAACTATAATAAGAATCGTACGATTCTACACTCAATCATCCAATTATTGGCATTTAATTTAATAAAACAGCAACTAAGCCATTTTAAATAGTACATTTGTTCCGATACTATGCGGGTCGTCAACCTCCCGCAAAGTATTTAAACAGTTCACTAAAATTAACATATTGCTTCGTACATTTATATGTATAGACTATACTTTAAAACGTTCAAAACAAAGAATTTTGCCGCCTAATTATTGTCAAGATTTATAGGAAAATTGGTTGACCCAGTATGTGATAGGCGAACGACCTGTCCGTAGTATTTCTGTTTTCATTCAGAAAACAAAATAGTATTGTAGTTGAATAAACTCAAAGTGATACGGGAGTAGACGTAGTATTTACGTTTACGACTTTTAAAAAAGGCGAAGTAGTGAAACTGGCATAACTTGACACAAATAGTCCATATTTTTAACTCAATAATGACCATATTTCCGCGATTTTTCGGTTATGGTAAATCCAAACGTTTTTAAATTGGCTACGATGATTCGAATTGATGATGATTCTTCTCAAAGCGGCAATTCATCGCGTTGCTACTCTGACACGTGGTCTAATTCGAAACATTGTAACGTTATTTTTCTGGGTACGTCGTAGTTTATCATCTTAGTCATAACATAGAACAGACACACATCCCTGATAACTAAAATCAATGGTCCATATTTCCTCTGAACAGATCTGTTCCATTAGTCATACCTTCTACCCATTAAATAATTACTTGTTATTACACTACAACTATATTCATAATGAATCATTTGTAATGACGTAAGAATCCTAGCGTACGTTTGTTAAACAGTTCCTGATACTAAACAGAGGACTAACTAGAGTTTAAATGATAGGTATCGCGTCATTGGGAATAAACGATTATTTTGAGATTTTGGCACGTGATTAAGGAAGTTAGAAAACGTGAAATACGTTATAGTTTAAAATAAATAAAGGGCCGAAAGGAAAAATATACAAAGCTCGCCTAGCAACTGAAACTAACGTTAAAAAAAATTGTCCTCAAATAATATAACTAAGTAACTAATTTGTTGAGTAGGTAAGTGATGTAAGCGATCTAGCTGTTATCGTTAGGGAATTACAAAGTGATAACAAAGTTATCAGCTTTTAGCCTAAAAAATACGAATCCCGTTTAGGTCGATAACATAGTACTTACTTAAATACTTAGTTTAATTGAGAAAAATAACACCGGATAAATGGAAGTTTTACTGGATTTAATTTATATGTTATAAAAATTAAAAGGTTTAGAATATAACTAATTAAATAAAGTTTGTTCAATGTTCATGTTGTTATAACAAAAAGTAAAGTTACAGGTTACACCTGCCGCAATAATACCTAAGCTATTTATATAAAAATAAACTTTACAATTGTCGTCATACGATTTCTAGTTAAACGCTCCGGAGTGTTTAAAATAATTCCTTTTCTAGGTACAACTCATAATAGTTGCATAGCTACAACTACTAATAAATAAGTAACAGGCTGATATATTATACTTCCTTGTATTATTAAATACATGACGCCAATGTAGTAAGAAAAACAATTATTGACTATCAATACTGTTATTAAATATCTGTTTAAGGAAAAGGCGTTAACTTGATAAGTGGGGATCAAGTATCCTGGCAATCTATCTAGGTACACGGAATTGTGATAGAATACAAATCATTTGAGGAAAACGCAGGTTGGTAGGAAAATGTCTTGAAGTATTGGGACACTCCCGGCGTTAAGTGAAGCTTGCCAAATAGTATCGAACTTTATAAATCGTAGCTAAGCTACATACTTATTAAATGTTTTTAAAATACCTATGTAATATTTCCCTTGAGTATATATTTGTTTTCATTTAGCAGTTATTAACAACGAAAATGTTTGTCCTTTTGAAGGTTACAGTAATGAAATAAGTATGCTTCGTTAACTACCGATTTTTATATAACGATATTGTAAAAACGTGGCTTTAAGTAACACAACAAGTACTTAAGTTTAATGTTTCATAAGAAAAACAATACACCTTTGTAATAAAAATAGTATTTCTTAGAAGAAAATTACACGAAACATGACTCACTTTATGTTCTTAGTTCGCTCAGTCTAAAAGTTGTTCATTTAATTCTCTATTTTTCAGAATTGATGCAGTTTACAGTAAACAGCACAATGTTACTTAGGTGCTTGTAACCTTGTTTGCACAGGTGACATTTATACGAGACGTCAGCATTTCGTAATTGCATGCGTCATCGGTCCTCACAGTTTTAGCGATATTTCGACATCGAGTCCAAGAAAAACACAAATGAGGGAAAGTGTTGCTGACTTTGGCAGTAGCCGACAAACAATCCGGTTGTGCCCATTTCTGCTTATAACAGCACTTCAAATGAAACTGGATTAATAACGACTCATCACAATAGATTCATCAAATAGAAGAACGTGTTTGTGTTACTTTAAAACGATGACTATTAACACAGTTCTCTATCTTCAAACGTAAACCTATTCAGATTTTACATCCTTTGCGATCTATTTCCGATATGCAGAATAAACTAATGCAAAATAGAGCAGAATAGTTTATGATGTTAAGCGTGCAACTCGGAATTCAGGTCGGGCACGCCGTGTGAGCAGGCGATAAGGCATGCCAGGAAGCGGAGCGAATGTTCCATTGCAAATATTGCGTACTAACACATGCAGACAAAACACACGAACGACATCGTTTCAATATATCACGTAGAAGTGCGAAGACTTCGGAGGAAGTGAACGGCCTCGGTACGTTCTTGGTAGGAACCGTGCCGCCCATTTAAAATGTTCATAAACAATTTTCAAATGTAACTTATTCTAGATCCATTCCAGATCAAAGCTTTCTATTGCATTTGTGGAACAAGAATGTCTATAAAACATGAACAGCTAATTCTATTACAATGTATGTGTAAGTCGGCGTTGTAAATAATCTGAAACGAGCCTTATAGTGTCGTTATCTAGTCCAAATAGCGTTATTAAAATGGAGCCAGTCTTATTTAGTTTTTGAAAGCAATATAAACCATCTTCGTGTGAATGTTTCCTATTCTTTTCATCTGATTATTTCGGTAGTGATGCGTTTTTTTCGTGATATAACTGTTATCAATTCGGGTCCCGATCATGGGCTAAGAAACCGTTTAAAATATTCAATGTCAAAACAACTCTAGTTATTTCACGACGGAGCAATGACCTACTGTACATGACCCAACTATCAGTTGATAAAAACAGTTACGTATACGCTCCCTAATATTATAACAGTAACAAGCTTATACTCGTTATCTTTTATCTATTTGTACTCTAGGCAGTAAAGTATACAAGTGGGTCATTCGATTAACTTACAAGTTAAATTATAGTGTAACTGTATGTAAAATGTTCATGCCCTTATACACAAATCGCTGGAACGGGCACACGAGTTCCATTTAGCCATACCGGTGCAAAAAATATTCTCGAAGGCTATTCATCATCTAAATTATATGGCCTTATATATCGAGACGTGATACCATACCATTTTAATGGTGTTTGAAGCTTTTTGGTCGTTATAGGGGCAGTGGCCTACTACTGTTGTGTAAAAAATGCTTAGATCGGAAGCGGATAAATTATGACAATAATTGAACTTTTGATACTGTGTTGAACTGTGATGTGATATTGAACCGTAGATGGGAATTATATTTATCAATGTTTAAAAAATGATAAAACCACACAAGTAATTAATGACAATTAGTGAGATAAAATAAATAAAATAAACAATAAATGTGCGTATGAGAGAAAAATCTACAGTATATGTATTCAGGATAAATGAGGAAAACTTACAAAAAAATCTTTTTAGTCTAATTTTCTGTCATTCAGAAAAGGACGTCTAGGACAAACTACACTTCGATAAAGCCAGCACGGTGCCAAGCAGTGGGTGGCCGTAGAGTAATAACAAATACCTACACTTAACAGCAATAAATCTTATCAATTCATTCCGAAGTGGACCTCACGTGACGTATATACACGCATATATATGTAAATTTATGTACGATCGTCTATTTCCAACGATCACGGCCCCAAATCATTTCAATAGCATTACGTATTCAGGGTTTGTAACTAGGAGATAAAGATGAGAGGACATGGATTGGCTGGCCCTGAGTTGCAACTTCCAATCAGTCTATTCATTGTGTTCTAAAGAGCATTGTTTTAGGCTCGCTGTCTATCGCACCTCGGCGCCTTGTTTCCTCCGTATTTAAATAAGGACGTCCGCTTCCTTTCCTTAGAAAGTTATTGGCAAAAATCATTCGTTTGGCATTGATGACGATTTATAAACGGAAGACCCATTCTTGACTTATATGACGTACGATTACCAACTTACATACAAATTTATATTGCATTACACGTAGTTTTATAGTGTAATGTATACATTGTGATTTAACTATCAATAAATATCTTCAACTTAGATTTATTGATCGATAGCTATCCAATTCATAGTTGTGTTCCTGACAAGTTATACGACTTTAAACGGCGACGCGACGAATACATAATTACTTACATTCCTAATTGCAAATGATTTACGATTGTCTACTCAAATGAAATAAAAGAAATACCGTTTTAATGATACCAAACAGACTAAAACAATAAATAATCCCTGACATGTTAATGCATCAAACAAATCTTTTAAAAAAACTAGCGTAGAAAGCAAGACAATAGGTCAAGTTCTCCATCTTTCTGCAATTAATCAGTGAAGCCTCGCGTATTTCAGACCACGAAGGTCGCAATTAGTAACAGAGATAGAAGTAATTACTACTTCATGTATAAAAAGCAATAAACCGTCCCCAGACGAAGCCTTTAAGGTTGTGCGGGCGCCACTCGCTCTTGACCCGATCTATTTTCTAATTACATTCCTATGCGAAGACCCATGGCACGTGTAACCTTAATTAAGTATACCATGAAGTGCAATGTCAAGGGCAAAATGAGATGGAATTTTAGAGGTTAAGTTCGCTTTAAGTATTTCATATCTGGGGGCACGGAAGTGCCCCCGCAAGTCGAGCAAAAAAAAAAGCGGCACGGCCGTAACATCCTTTTCTCGAAGCAATTCGGGCTATTTTTGACACCCCTATAATTTCGTTGTGGATAAAACAAGAGGCCTGGATTTTCAGCAACTAATTAGTCATTGTATAAACACGGTATATTTAAAATTTCAGTCAATTTGAACCAGTAGTTTAAGAATGACAACTTGTTAAAATTTTGAATTTTGTCACTCACTGATTCACTGACTCACTGACTCACCGATCATCAAAAGTCTAAGGTACTTCTAGCAGACTTAGAAGCTTAAAATTTAGAATACAAATAGGGTTTAGTGTCTTAATCATGGGAAAAATTTAATATTTTCTAATTTCGGTCCAGTTTTCTAAATACACCAACTACAACAATAACTTTGTAATCCCATATAAATGTATAAGATTACAAGGTTACATTTGCAGTTACTGAATTATTATTACTGTAGAAAATAAAATAAATAGGTGTAATTAGGTACCTACTATATGAGGCATAACGGGAGGGGGTATAAGGTGGGTAAGGGTGTTAAGCCCATGAAACTGAAAAACATTCCCATAGGAAAATATGTTGAATTATGAAAAAAAGAAACGTCCTTCCATACAAATTGGACTTATGTTCGCTCTACAAAAAGAAGTGAGATGCCATCAAAAACATTCTGTAAAAACCTCAAGTCTCGCCGTAAAAAGTTGTGAGATCTATATAATACCAAGTCGATTAATCTATTTAGTCTCTACTTAAAGGACCTTCTGTCTTAAGTTATTACGTATGTTATTATCATGCCAATTAAAAAAAAATACCTTTAAAACAAATAGATCGACTTGGTCATCGCAAGAAAAAACAAATTCGCCATTAAAATTTCAGGAGCATTAACTTCTCGTGCTGTGTAGTGTGATACATACTAATAATTAAATCATGCGATGGCCAGGTCGGTCTATTTGTTTTAAAGGTTTTTTTTTTAATTGGCATGATAATAACATACGTAATAACTTAAGACAGAAGGTCCTTTAAGTAGAGACTAAATAGATTAATCGACTTGGTATTATATAGATCTCACAACTTTTTACGGCGAGACTTGAGGTTTTTACAGAATGTTTTTGATGGCATGCATATTGTCCGGCCGTGGCTTTTAATTTATTCATAGTGATGCGCATTGCGTCGTAACCATATGTTCCTTACAATGCTAAATCAATTTACTTATTTTTTCTTTTCTAGTTGTTTATTTGTTATAAGTAAAGCTGTTTTATAAATAAATATTGCCAATATATTGACGTAATTAAATTACCTAACGTCACACCGACTAATCGTCTGTGTTACATATTATATGTAAATGTATATCTACGTATTCTGGTTTTCCCCTTTTTAACGATTCTCAGGCGTATCAAATTATGATTGTTTATTATTATGATATGTGAGAAATGATCTTAAACGACCTTCAAAATGCTATCGAATAAATAATAAAGTAAGACTTACCTAAGTAGAAGGTTGAGAGAGCTATCATTCCTAGTCGTTGGTACATCCTTAACACTGGACGGTTCGCTCCGAACACCACGCAGTGAGAGCCTCAGCTGCTTAGGGATGGCGTTGAGAAGGCCATTGCTGCTATTTCTACGCTGATTCAAACTCTTGGAGCGCGTCAACTTGCTCCCCTCCAAATCTTCAGCTTGGGGATGAGTGGACACCTCCTCAATCGTTGTACTTGACACATTAGTCTTTATTATCGTAGGAGTAGCAGTCTTAACCTCTCCCAACAGTTTCTCCCAGGGCGACTCGAGGTCCTCCTCCGAAATCGTCTCGAAACTCCTCGGACCGACCGACGACGAGGTCTTGTCAGACATTTTGAGCACTAATAGGTTAGGGAAAGCAACGGAACGTAGCACGTAGCACGACAGACACCTACAGGGCACTTCGTCACTTTGGATTTTTAGTTTCTTGACAGCACTTCACTCTTATCATAATATCCATTTGTAAATCATAATGTTTGGGGTAGAAATGTTGACACTGAAACAAAGAAAATACATTTATTAATATTGATGAACCGAATGTACATTTCAAACAGTCTATCAATGTGTTAAGACATGAACCACATGCACATACATATGTGCCGATATGTATGAGTATCTTCAGAAATGTGAAACAATGCTGCACAAACTCTACTCAAAGCTAAACAACTAAATAATATACTTTCATAAAATTTCTACTTTTACTTTTGCTGAAATTTTGTAGAACGGATTGTACGCAATAAACTCGATGTATGACGGACATTAAACCGTTTCCTTGTAGTTTAATGATTCAAAAATGTGTGATGAGACTTTCGAGTTAACCGACTGCAACTGATGTCCAGAAATGTGCTAAACCAACAGTTGATGCCTTTCTAAATGATTTTCTTTGGCACTTTGTGTTATTGTTTGAAGAGAAAGGTGAAGTTTCTCGTTAGCCAGAGAAATGCAAACGTATGAGGCTGTCTTAATTGATAGGTACACAGACTTTTAGGCTGCCTGTCAATTAAGTGGATGTCTTCAGGCAGTATTTATGATAATTGGCTTTTTGATTTCGTTCAGCCTCCTTTAAGCAAGCGCTTTATATGACTGCAAACAATTTTACGATTGTAAATTATAAGTATCAGTTGTCGAGAAAGTTAGTTGATTGTATGTTTATGTGCTATTCTTTTGTAACGGCCATTAAAAGTGTTATAAAAGTGCGCAGGCGGTTCGACTTCGCGTGATTCGCTACCTACTGAATACAAAATTATGTCTTCGTCGATTGCGAAATTTCATGATAATAGATGCAAATTATAGATAATATGTTCCAGATTGTCCTTATTGGACTTTGTCTTGTGTAATGACAATATAAACAAGACTATTAGTAGGCTTGTAACCGTCAAGATTGAAGGGAGGTACTTTGAAAGAAGATTTCAATCAACTAAGATCGAAGCTAGTATTTAACTTTTTCTTATTTGACGTTACTCAATTATAATTGTGCAGTTTAAAGTTATTTTCTCTCCGCATTAAGTTGTGGGCGGTCTACTTATGTAGTGTTAATGATATATTATTTTGCTAATGATTTTCGCGAAAGTGTGACATGCTTCTAATGCTTGGTTAAGTTTGTAACGACAGGAGAAAGTGGATTTTGTAGCTTCTTTTATGTTTTGCTCAGTAAGTGGTTATAAATGTTGACATTTTAGTATAATAAGCTAAATAATTAAATTACTAAAGAGTAACAAATTAAAAGTGTCTGAATAATAAAAATAAATATTTCTTAGTCATGTGAAGGAAAATTCCACATTATTATACATTTCCAAAGAACCTGAATTTTAAACAAAACGTTCATTAAAGTTTGAAGAGAAAAATGTAAACGAATGACTAATACTTTGGCGCTGAATTTTCCTTCTTCAAATAAAGAAGAATAGACAATCGAACATGTGCAACGAATTGATTTTGAACGCAGAATTACGTTAAATAAGCAATATGGCCGCCTCGGAGACCAATTAACAAGAATTAATGTATAACGGAAAATTTTACATTGTTACCTAGTAGTAAGATGAGATATATGATTTGTGGATGGAGACTATAAGTGTTTGGGCTAGGTTTCTTCCGAAAAGCTATTAAGTTGACAATTACTGATGTTAGAAGTAGCTATTTATGATGATGCGTGCTTCAAAGAAACTGTAGAAAACTCAGGAGCGAGAAAATTATATAGACCGAGACGGCAGACTGTATGTTTGTTATGGTTTCAAATACGGGTAAGTGATTCAAAATTAGAGTAACCCTACACTAAAACGACACGTCGCAAGCGCACTTCGCTGATCGTATTTTAAAACGAAACGTCTGCCAAATGTCCCGTTCAAATGTGGGTCAATGCTCCAGTGTACTGCTTCTACCTCGCTGAATCATGGTCTGAGACCAACCAAACGGACACAGGCATGTACCATCCAAATACCAGTGAAGAAATCCAAGTGATCGCTTTGATGTTCCATAGCTTTTATCCTCCCAAAACGATTTCCAAAGAAAAGCTTTCAGATACGAAATGATTGGTATTATAAATCTGGTTTTTCAGAGTGGAACAACCTGAAATATGAGCTCATTTTCTCTGAAGTCAATGATTTGTAACATTACAGTGTGTTTGCAAAATATACTGTTTATGATGAAGTGGATGACTTTGGGCAGTAGTCAACGGACAGGCCCCGGATTGAGCCATTTGGAGAAAAAAGGACACATCATTTTGAAACAGGACAATAACAAAACGAACTGAGCAAGGAGTATAGATGTTAATAAACACGTGTTATAAGTCATTAATGGAAAATGGATACGACGGCACCTTATAATTGTTATAATTGTATTAAAGCAAAAACGAAGCTATTAGCCCTTAATCGTTTGACAGCATTGATAAATAGCGCCTGTGTGTGGGAGCCTAGAACAATGCGGAGACCGTATCTGGGCTATTATTTATTATATCAGATCCTGCCTATTTCTTGAGAATCCGGTTCTTAGCTATAATATTTAGGGCGTGTTTCAGAACCTTGTAACCGATTATTTTGTTCAATGAAACGCGGTAAATTTATTCTCGTTGTTTCTTTAGGATTTTATCAACAAAGTAAATTGTATACTTCTGATACGGAATTTATCTCTCTCGTCCATGCTATAAATCCCATGTGGTAGTGGGGTCAGCCTTCCTAATCTTTCTCTACCACTTCGCTCTGTCCTTGACATCGTCTTTGGAAACCTCACACTCACTCATATCTTTTTGCACTGCAGTTTCCCATCTATTGATTATTGAGTTTATTATCTTTGCACTAATAACCTAATCGTCGTTTGTACTGGGCTTCAAAAAGCCATTTAAATCTCTCTTTATATATAATTTGGCAAGCATTTTTTTGTAATTCACGAAGAGCAAGTAGCAATTGACTGTCTAATAAAATTGAAAGTACTGTCAATCAATTTTCTCTTTAAATTATAGAAACCTATTTCGTGCGAAATCAATTTCGTAATTCGTTAGCACTTACGTTACTCCAAATTATCTTTCTTGTAGCCTAGATTATTAAAATGACGCAAGAAATATCGATTTTAAATTAGAGAAACACTCCAAAAGTCAATGTCCGAAATAAAAATGCTTTTAAAATACTTTAGTTCCGAAAGAAACTTCGCGTCATACGAAGCGGAGACAAAGTCAGACAAACATTAATAAAATAAATTGTTAAGATGATATTCATTAATAAGAGAACGTCAAATCGTATTATTCTCCTAATATACCGTCGGCAAATTCCAGTAGGTGTTAATGATGATTTATATTCATCATATCACAGAACTGATTGATACAACAACATAACAACAGACACCTTCATTAATGTATTGTTTTCTACGCGAACAAAAAACACATAAGTAAGTAACTAGGAACCTAACAATTTAAGAACAATTCGCCTTCGGTTAACACCAGTTATCATAATTCCAAGTCAATTATATCATATCATATTATATCTAGTCTTAAGCGTTCCAACGATGGACACTTAAATAAGTAGAACGCAAACTATGAATACTAAAGGTGATGCATGGAAAAGTCAAAGATATAAATTTTGATTTAAACTTATCTAGTGATAATAGAAATCCATTTTCAATTATTTTTTTGTACAGGAGAAATAAAAAATAAATATATCAAATACAACGCCTTGTGGTTAATAATCTTTATCTACACGTGGCCAGTATTTGTACAGAGGATGCAATTATCATCCTATTATTGTAGTATTTACATAGTTATCTGACTAGAAATCCACATTGATCACACATACCTATTATATTGTGCGCAAAAGCAAATAAACAAACGAGTTGGTCATGCAAAGTTACGCTAAATTAAAAAGAAATCGCTGCAGAATGCATTAAATTTAGTGATTAATTCTTGGAATTGTTAAGATTTGATTGTGTAAATTACAATTCGCGTTATAAATGGTATTTTTGCTTTCGTTCTAAATAGTTATTACGCAAAACAAGTACTATTATTGTACTGGTTTTGTTTAAATAACTAGGAACCCTGTAGTACAGGACGTGATGACCATGCAAGCATCTTCATGCGAAAACACCACGAGGTTTATTCAAACTTAGTACTACTTTTCTAGGAAGAGTAGACAAGAAAATTAAAGAATAAAATAATGGTTTTTACATTCACAATATTTCTCAGTATAATGTTTTCGTGCCATCAACAACAAATTAAAATTTAATGATAGTTTCAATTCTGTCTGTCAAATTAGCAACTATCAAATTCTGTCGCGACCAATTGATAGAGTCATGTGTTCTTAACGAGATGTTTTGTGACGCTACACGACAAAAACTACGGTCACATGTTTATTTAGATCAAAAAACTGTACACTTTCACATATTCGGTGGGACGAAACCAATTAGCGCTTGTCGCTCAGTACACCGGTAACCCAAATTGCCAATTTAGGTAAATTTCTGTACCAGTACCTCGATTCTCTACCACTATCGACTACCGACAACCGGCTAGCTATCGAATTTTGACATTTAGAATGTACTGCCAAAATATTTCCTACGACGCCCGTCAGAGGCGCTGATCAGTTTTTCATACAAAATTTCTCGATGACAGTTCGGTTGTCGGTAGTCGATAGTAGTAGAGAATCGAGGCTAAAGTCATTCGATTTTCCTATTGAAATTTGCAATTTGTGTAAATAATGACTACCAATTCATGTAATGTTGGAAAACGGTGAAATCGAACAAGGCCGAAGGAGTTTCAAAGAGAATGTGTAACGAGTAACGGTGCTCACAACGTGATGCTATTTCAGTATTTTTGGCATTTCGACCACTCGTAAACATGACATTTTTTATGAGCATCACTTGACAGGAAACTGAGACTTCGATCTTCGTCTAGTTGCACATAGAAGTTACCACTCACTAGATGTTGTTAGCTATAATTGACTTTGAAAATAGGAAACGTCTGACTACGTTTTACTTTGCCCGATAGTGAAAAATATTTTACGATTCATAAAAATAATTTTATGATCTGATAAAAGATAATTATGTAAACATTCGTTGTATGCAAAAGAGTTTATGTGTTTATCAGCATTAACGTTTAATTATAATGTTGGAATCACGATTTTCCTGCACTATAAAATTTTACGTTGATTGATTATACGAATTCGGAAGAACACATTAAAGTAACTGACGCATTTAGACTAAGAAAAGCTTTTCAATGTTGGCAAAATATAAAGTTTGCCACCAGTATATGCCAAGTTATGATACGTTTCTATGATTTATGCCGTGAATCAGATTTATAATACGCAGTTTTGGAAGTACTGGCATATGTTTTATGTGTGTCAGTGACATTTGTCACCATTATATCAATCATACTAAAATGTATATGTACGTTTCAATATAATTTCAATGACAACCTAATTTACGAAGAAATGTTGGCAAAAAGATCTGAAAGTAATACCAAGAACGAATTAACGCAATCAGGAAATATATTTTTAATTTTAGCTAATCTTGAAAGTTGGTTATATTTAGGACAGTGAAGTGAACGCACTTATTATTAGGACGCGACGCGAGTACAGTTGTTCTCAGAAATTGGGTTATTTCCGCGGATTCGTGGATTCATTCCGCAAACCTTCACACAGACCGTTGCCCCCTAGTACAAATTATATCATATCAGATTTATTTCAAAGCATGTAATGTATGTACTCTTACATTTACTGAGAAAAATGTGTGACAGTTGGAAAATTGATCAATTTCCGGCGCTATCAAAATAGACCTGATTAAATTGCATTTGCTTTAAAAGCAAAATTTAAGAATGAAAAACAGGTAGGTGCAATAAACGCCTAATTTGCATGAATATATTTTGCAAATAAACCTGAATGTTGTTTTATAAAACAAAACAATGTTGAACTTTGTACTGCGAAGAAAAAATACTGACGCAGTTGAATGGTTGCTAAGGCATCGTTTGTCGAGCCCTACAAGTCATAACAATAGGCATTTCCTATAGTTACATCATTGTTCTGTTCACGTGTTAGGGATCTGGATATCAACTTTGTGATAAGTAACGAGAAACTTTGAGCTGTTGCTAACCACGGTCACTTGTAGAATATTACTAACATACTAAAGTTGAAACGATTTTTTGTTCGTTTGTATGTGGTTACTTTGAATTTACCAGTTGGATTTGAACATTTATTTTTAGTAAGTAATAATTATTGGAGATTTAGGAGAATTAGTTGCTGTAAAATCGTGTGAAATTGCAAGGCTTAGTTGTTTGTGCAGTGTTTCTATGTACCATTTGTATAAACTTTAAATTAATTCGTTACTTTCAACTTACAAATCTCATCCCAAAACTTTTAAATAATAAAATTGCGTTGTTGATAGATCAATTACATGTCACGTTTTAATTTGAGTACACGTTATTATACACATGTTATGATAAACTTTGCACTTTCAGGAAATTAGCAATTTGGTTGTCATTTGATATCGGGTCGTTGATTCCCTTTCAAGGTAGACATAAACAATATTTTCCTACGTTGGTATTTTATTATATTCCAGACAACACATTGTTGATGAAATATACGGTGGAAACGACATTTTAAAATCATACTTTCTTTATTACTTTTTGTACGTATATAAAAGTAAAGTGAACGACACTTAAATTTGAGTGAAATTTGAGTATTCGGTCATTCATACCAACTTGTTTAAGATTACTTTATAGTACTTGTTATATAGTACAGTGACGTACGTATTAAGCATGACGTAATCGTTCACAAGTGTTGAAACAAAATGAAATTAATTAACGTCTATCAGTACATATTCAACTATCGGGCGGCTAGAACAATGGGGACATGATAACCGCCGACCTTCACTGCACACTTCAACATTTAAATAAATCGACAGATTCGCCACACCGTACAATTTATACATACCAGTTTGCTTTAGAAATTGTTTAGATTTACTGTGCTACGTGATTTAAACGTATTATACCAGAACAATTGAAATCTGTTCCAAATTACATTTTCCATTTGTTTCAGTTAGTCTCAGTTGGAGATGAAATAAACTTCTAGAGTCCTAATGTCGTGGTATTTCACATAGAATGTCCATTATTACACAGTACTATGAGATACAATATTATCAGTACTAACAGAAAACCATTATGTTTGACGTATGAAAACAAACATCGTACCAAAAGATATTGTTATCAAAGTTCTGAAACATGATCGATTCAATGTCAATAACGTGTCCATCAACAAACTAGTTATTGTATGAATGATCGTAAGAAACACATGTGAGGTCAACGGTTCAAGTCTTTGAATTGCCAAGAATATAGTTAATTGTTATACCAGCAAAAAGTAATAGGCATTAATTGAAACGCCCGTTGTGATTGAATGTGCACGAACGCAAACGTACAAGTTCAAGAAATAAAAGAAAAAGAAAATCTCGAATAGATATTATATTTCGTGGCAGATTTTTCTATCAGGCCACTAAGAATCAATTTAAAGTCCTGTAGCACGAGTCTGTACAGTCGGTACTTTCAAGTATCGAGAGTTTGACATTTAAAATGTACTGCCAAAACAGTTTCTACGACGCCCGCTAGAGACGCTTATTGGTACAGAATCGTGCTACTGGATAAAATCATTCCTCGAAAATATTACGTGGCAATTGAATAAAACAATTGGTTTTTTTTTTATTTTGCAGTATCGTATATGGCGCAACAAAAGAGGTAGGAAAATCATTGGGCGCCCTTCGATAACGCAGCCAATGCTATAGGAAAAATTCTTCGTGCGTCTTTACACGATAAAGTTGAGTATGTTTTATTTATTTTTGTAATTGCCTATTCACGACTGCGATCTCTGACCTGAGACAACGTATATTTACTACACGTGCTCCAAGAATTGAAGCAATTAATGGTTTATTGAATAGAAAATTGAGATACAATGTCAATTTTAGCAACATTGTGTACACTTTTAAGCAAATTAGGTTCTAATTTATGGGTAACGATATACATTTTGACACCAAAGCGATTTTATTACGCACATGTTTATATTATTTTGCTACATTTTATCCTTAAAGTTGCACCTGAACGAACAATTTGACTAATGCTAATTAATATCTGGTCCGTTAATCAAGTATTTCGTTTGGAAAGCAGAAATTGATACTAAAATACGGATCTCTTTGTAGGATATGCATTTTATGACCTTTGATTTTAGGAAACCACTCTATAGATATGAACAATACAGTATTTTGCGGATGATTTTGAACAATTAGGTAGCCCGCTGTCCAGTTTTTGCCAGTCTCACTAAAACTGTTATTGTTGCAATACGTCAATGTACCATCTCGTTTGGCGCCGTACTTAATCACTACATTGAAAGGAGATAAAATTTACACCCGTTTTACAGTTATCCAATTAAAATGCTTTCAGTATGTAGTTAATGAAATAACGGAGCTTGGTCTGTAGTAACAAAGTGGACCTTAATTGTGATTTGTGTTAAATAAACGGTTATGTCTTTACTTCTATGTAATCGAAAAGGTGTCAAACGTATAAATCTGTGGATAACTATTATCAAACATTTTCTAACTCAATAGTATTCCGTTACATAATAAAATAAAACTTTCTTTTAGCACTATGAAATTAGGTTTAAATATGGCAATAACAAGCTGAATAATCATATAAAAAGAGTTTGTTAGTTAGTATTTGAATTAACGACCTAACTACAAAAATAGTCACCATTTTATTTTAAAAGATCACTAACACATTTTTTTGTACAAGTTATATAATTCACAGGAATTATGAGACATTTATAGCGGACGCTAATTAAAATTCCTCTTGCAACTTCACCCAGAACAAATTCACCAAATTAATTTGTATGATGTAATGAATCTAATAATGTTAGTACTGCATGGCTTGTTATGACTCTGGCTGGAACATCTGATTGCGGCACGTGTTTCTACTTCTCTTTGTTAAACATGCAGGTATTAATTACAACCTTAACAGACCTTGAATGACTACGGTGTTCATTGACGCGATTTTGCATAGGTACCTTACGTTTTAAATTGCCAGTAACATCTGTGTGAAGCGTGAACTAGTGACGTCGGTTTCAACTTATTTGGAAATTCAAGGAAGAATACTTATTTACTTAAAGTCTATGTGCCTCCTACACCCACATCTTGTTTAACTTGACTAATATAACAGAAGTACATATGACGTTTTTGATTTGAGCAAATTTTGTAGTTCAATACTTTCGGCTGATGTGTGTAGCGAATATTCCCAGCATATTACAGCGAGCAACGATGAGTATCGCAATAATGATAATCATAGCTATTATTATACCGACGTTCAAAATGTAGGCGTTTCAAATAAAGTTAATATGCGGTTCAGGGGCAGACGAACAATCTCAACTGCTTTTATATTTAAATCACTCGGTTATGTCAACGTAAAACAACCATTATATCATAAGCGTTTACTGGCCACTACTGTAAAACGAGATAACGAAATGCAAAGCGCGATACGAACTGTTACGAAACAATAAGACTTATTGGAATGTAAACTATTTGTTAATTCTGAACCTTATTACTTCTGTATTACTGCCTAATGTTACATAATGATTGGCTTTTTAACATGATGGCGGCAAACCGTCGTGATTTTGCAATCGTGGATAATTGTAGAACAATTGAAAGTAGTGAATCATTTGTCCGTAGAACCTTCGATGACTCTAGTCACAAAAAGATAAAAATAACACGAGTCTACGATTAAATACGGTTACTTTAAAGTCAAATATCTGCCATTTGTAAAGAGCTTGAAGTAGTTCAATCACATTTGTCCCGTTTTCGGTTTACATATTGATAACAATAGTTGCAAAGAGAATTGCAGACGTACTCAATCTTTGACAATGTAGTAATAGTAAATAATATGAATACTGAGAATATTACCTTTACCTACCTAAGTCAAGATAAACACATACATATTTTCAGCAAATTTTTACATTTGCCATGATTTCTGTATGCAATTTGCAGTCAAATGGGATTTTTAAACAAGCTTTGTCTTCAAAGACTTTACAAGTGTTTATTAGTTTTACAATACGCCACTTACGATGTTTACCAAACGTCTGAGTAGTTGTTAAAACCTGCCAATCCGATATTTGCAAAGCAAACGTCAAAGCGCGCTTGAGTGTTGTTTTAGACAAAAGTTCTAAGTAATTGATTATTATTTTACGAACGAATGAGGAGAGATTTTTAAAGTAAATGAGAATATTGAAAACTAATAATGTTACAGAAGCGGCTAGCCGGTTAAAATAATTGAATATTCAATAGTATTCATGAGATCACGTTTCCTCGCCGTGTTTGTATTTCGCATGATTTCAAATCTGTATCGCTGTTGTACTAAATCCTGCTTTCGTAGTTCCACATGGTAACGATAAGATCGAAGAATAATAAGTGTGTTATAATATGAAGTACCAAAACAAACATGACCTGGATATCGTAAAGTACCGTTGTAAAGAATTAAATACAGTTAGCGATCTTATGACCGAACAATCACACGTAATTTAACGATCGCAGTTCCTGATTTGACACACATATTTCAATTCAAGAAACGGCAATCGCAATAACGTAAAGGCTAATGATAAATACAAGGAGACTACTAAGCGCCTAGCCTATCGGAGCCCTTCAAAGCATACACACATTTATTTCCTCGATAATAATGCTGAAAATCCTATAGAATACGTCAAACACCCATAAAAATAAACTGCCCATTGTATACCTACCATCGTATTGTCGAATACAACGGTCTGCGAATTTCATCGATATAGTCAATCGTGAATCATAGTATAAAAAAAAACTCGTACTACTTAAACAACTTTTTTCTATACGGTTTCGAAAAATGTCTTTGACATTCGGGTTAATTTATTTTTTATTATAAAAACGTGATGCTCGGTGTATGACTTGGCTGTAAAAAAAAGTGTGAGTAAATGCCAAATGAGATATCATTATATTTGAATTGGTACTTATTTGATTTCAGAATTTGAATACGTGTTCTTTCATAGAAAAGTAGCAATAGACACGTGGTATACATCAAGTATAGTTGATTTAAATAAAATAAAATTCCAAGTTGGTATATCTGTTAAGTAGGTATCTAATTAACACACCAAGATTATTTATTTTGGAACGTTCGTTGATAAAAATGACGTGGACAGATAAAAGTTCATTAAGGCTACCTATTTTCATGGTAATCTAGAATTGAAACAAAACATTGGGTGCATCCGTATCATAACCTCGTAATAGAAGTCAACGTTAGTTACTGAATTATGAAATATTCATATTATAGGTACATCTTTTAGGACTATTGTATTCTGCGAAATATTCAATGAGGCTAGTTCGTGTTAGTTGGGTCCAACCGGAGGTGGCTTGTAAGGGAAAAGAATAGGGACTGGCATACTAATGTCATAGATTTTTTGCAATGCGAGTAACGAACGAGTTCAAACGCTTTAAAATAGGTTTATGGTTTTCAACTGTAATATGAAGGTAACTGTGACAGTAAACAGTTTGGGGGCATTGCCATAACAAACACGCTTGTTGAGCGTGATAATGATGATTGTCAATGATGATGATTACTTCGTAAGTGGATGATCTTGCTCATCATTTTAATGTCGAACTACCAAACCGTGAATTAAAAAACAAGTCGGACATAAAATAAGAATTTCTTACTTTCGAAATTATTAGTAGAGTTACTAATAGATCGGTATGTCATTAGTCAGCTTACAGGAAGTCCAAAAATAATCTTTACAAGATTTTCACGAGTACGATCATGGCCTACTTGAAAAATAAAAAAAAGAGTTCATACTCTATGATAAATGTATTTAAACCTTATTAGTCACGGTCACATTTGTTTAACTGATCAGTATGTATTTCAACATGTTACAGTTTATACTAAACATAAATTATGTTCAATGCCGCCATTTACCTACATGAACGTATTCATATCAAGCATGTAGAGCAGGTTTGAGGTTACTAAACGTGTGATATTCAGTTGTTTAAATAATCCATGAAACTACCATGTTATTCACAATTATCTATTATTCAGTTTTAAAATGAAAAGTTAGTATATTTTTACGAAAGAATAATACTCTAGCAGTGCATGAATTTTCAACTATTGTCCAAACACTTTTAGTCAATAAACGCCATTTAGCACTGTTTGTTTCAAAAATGAATATCTAATAACTAATACAAACATATTCCAAACAAGCAAAATAATAGTTTTAAGTGAAATAAAATACATGAACACATAAAATACAATTTTTCAAAGATGTTATCTAAACAAAATAAAATGAAAACACTCACCTTCATATATGGACCTATCATAAAGAATTTTTGTTTATTGTTTCGCGAAATAAAATTTCACGAAACCAGTCAATTAAATAATTAGAAAGTTTTTAACGCACTAAATAGTTTACAACTAAAAGTTTCACAGCAAAATACTATCACAGAATTTTTGTACGCGAAAACACTGATAATGTAAGCATGCGATTCGCAATGTCACGATTTCACACTTTTACACGTGTTCCAGATTAAAATAAATAAAAAAAACTAAATTTATTTCTTCTTAGGCATTATTTGAAACTATCAAATGCTGGCCGCTGATAAAACTTCGAACGAGTTTTTAAATTTGCGGCGGGAAAATAATGTTGTACTGCGCGCGGCGCGAATGTCTACCGTGTGTTGTCTGAGCGGTGACTGGCTGAATACCGCTAATCCCACCACACTTGTATATTCGCAGACGTTTAAAAAATAAATACGTCGAGGTGCGATGATGGAAGACTCGCTCGTTTCATAGGAATTATCTAACTGGCGTTTCCAATATACATGCTTGACGCTCGAGGCAAAATTATATGGCGCCAAAAGTCGTTTCCTTTCACGTTTCGCGAATCTGTAGTGTTGCAAAAAATCTATAGAGTCCACCGCACCCAACACTTATTGAGTTCATGATGATGTAGTTATCTACTAAGCATCTACTTCAACATCTTTATAGTGTTGCAGGGTGAAATACAATAACCACAAACAGTTTTTTCTTTGTGTACCTTTTTAAAAAAAGTTCAAAATGAAAAGAAAATACCTATTTATTTATTTAAAAACTTCATATAAAATATACAGTATAAAGTTGGACTTAATAACAAAAGCAATTCTCTACCAGTGAATTTAATATGTTTGTTTAGTTTAAAATGACAAGCCAATTTTTAAATTTATTTATTAGAGGCTACTTTTCCTTTTTTTCAGACTGGAAGTTCAATGAAAGAAAATCAATAACTTCTAGAAAAATCGCATTTGAAATCATAGAGTTAATATAATATTATTAACAGCCGGCACACACATTCAGGAAAACACGAATTATTTCTTCATAACAGACTGTTGACGTAATTAAAGACAAATCTTTAAAATGAGAATTTCGTGGAAAATACGTACAATAAAACTATAATGTCTTGAAAACATATTGATGGCAAATAAACATGTTTTCAAAACCTTTTATAGGTTTTTTACCGGCACATTTTTTTTTTCATAACCATTGCACATTGACCCTTGCTGGTTAAAAGGTCGATGCAGAAAGGATAACCATACTGTTTTGAAAATATATTTAAAAATGGCTGCGAAATTTTCCATTTGACGTAATTGAAAGCCTGTCGCTTTTAAAGGTATCTATTTAACAACTAAAATCTAAAAATCTTCTTTCGTTTTTTCCTATAGTTCGGGAAGTCTAAAAACGTTGACAGCCAAAATGTTAGACCAAAATTAAATAATAAAATTGAATTTTTATGAAATGGAGCTAAATATATTTATTAGCATTTATCGACATACTAATGGCCGTTATATTTAAATAAATAATTGTCTTAAAAGTATTGTAAACATAGACAGAAATAAATGTTTTTTTATTTATCTTTTATCTTCGAAAACAAAATAGAAGGCAGGAACCATCGCTACCTAACTTCGCATAGACTTGACTCTCATTCCACAACTCCATCTTCCAGTTCCTACGCTATATTCATAGCAGATAGTTGTATCAAAGTAAATATGTAGGTGAAATAAAATAATTACATAAATACTGTCTTGATACCTTTATTTTAAAGTGCGTTTACGATTTTTCCACTGAAAGATTCGATATTTATCTCTATTGAAGTTAAAAGTATTTTTTTTCTTAAAAGCTTAGGTATATTTAATAGTCGCTTAGGTTTTTGTTTTTAAAAATATAAAAATAAAGTTCATTCACAGGTTTTTTGACACCGCCATTTTTTAAAAGGTAAAGTCAGATGCCATCAAAAACATTCTGTAAAAACCTCAAGTCTCGCCGTAAAAAGTTGTGAGATCTATATAATACCAAGTCGATTATTCTATTTAGTCTCTACTTAAAGGACCTTCTGTCTTAAGTTATTACGTATGTTATTATCATGCCAATTTAAAAAAATACCTCTAAAACAAATAGACCGACCTGGCCATCGCATGATTTGATTATTAGTATGAC
The DNA here is from genome assembly GCF_050436995.1 of Anticarsia gemmatalis. Taxonomy (NCBI): domain Eukaryota; kingdom Metazoa; phylum Arthropoda; class Insecta; order Lepidoptera; family Erebidae; genus Anticarsia; species Anticarsia gemmatalis. The sequence continues at coordinate 8,706,830 of NC_134752.1, forward strand.
GTATCACACTACACAGCACGACGAGAAGTTAATGCTCCTGAAATGTTAATGGCGAATTTGTGTTTTCTTGCGATGACCAAGTCGATCTATTTGTTTTAAAGGTTTTTTTTTAAATTGGCATGATAATAACATACGTAATAACTTAAGACAGAAGGTCCTTTAAGTAGAGACTAAATAGAATAGATATAAAATTCAGAAAACTTCGTGGTACTTATTCTTATAATTACCGCATAATTTATATTCATCAACAAGAGTATTTTACAATAATGCTCATAGCTAATGTAAGAAACTTCAACTACTAGTTAAGGACTTCATATAAACACTAGTCTCTAAGCTGTAATTATCACATAATTGTTGCTTACATCATAACGAGATTGCTCTTCTGATTAAGATGTTATGTTTTTAAATGCTAGTTTGAGGTTATTACAAAGGCATATTACCTATTCTACTGAAGTTAGTACATTCAGTAAAGTGCAAGTACATGGCCAAATGTATGTTGACTTCTTTTGGTAGTTAAAAGAGTAAGTACCACCAATAGCTTTCAGCCATTTTTTTCTGCTTCGAACTTTTCCAAAATGGCGGAAAAATAATCTTCCTTTCAAAAGGTTTTTTTTTACAAAAGTACATAACTTAATGTAACTCGAGTAACTTCTAAAAGTACTCATGCTATTACAATGTATTATGTAGGTAGTGTTAGGTAGGTACTTTTATCGCCAAAGCCATTTGTAACAAGCAACAAAGTACAGTACAGACCACACATAAAGTACCTTCAGAGTCACGCAAACGAAGCAAAACTCACGACACGTACATAATCAAATAATTTCTAAAATCAATTTATTCTACTTAAAGTTCACAACACATCGGTTGTAAAGACTGAAAACGTGGGAGACACGTACATATAAATGTTTATTTAAGTCTTTTTCGAAGGAATCTTTTCCAATAACCATCACTTGTTGGTCGATAACGTGAGAATCGATCCGATTACACGGGAAACTTAACTAGGTATTTAGTATTCGTTGACCGCTACCTACTTAGAAAAACCTTGTAGAAGATAATTATTGCGATAACCCATAAAGCAGCTAATTTAAGCTGACACAAATTACTTGGTGTCAGCAAAACTATGCAGGTTGTTTTGTCTATAAATATATTGGCAGTTTCTTAGATTTTCGCACGTATTATTTTACTTTGTTGACACAACATTAACATTTTGTTCATTAGTATACATATGCATATAATTTCTCATGTATATAGAGACGCTAAATTTGTGTAAAACATAAGAAAAGTGTTGTTTACAAGGTTCAATGCCTAACCTTAAATAAAACCTAATTATCCGTATCATATCATAAATACGTCTTTCTTAATTTGCGGATGACGTATCTGCAAGCTTATTATTGAAGTTTTTACTCGCGCAATTACTCATTTTCGCAAACATACTCGTTTTATTTGAGTCATTCGTCAGTCTATTATTCATCAAATCATCACAAACGCGTTCATACCCGCGTATAAAAACGTTACATTGTATTAAGCTTTTTGATACAAAAAATCTGTGCGTACTGAGATCATGTGTAAAATAGCTACAACTGTTTACGTTTCCATTGTAAGACATTCTGGCAAAACAGCAAGTTTGTTACACAGTTCAATCAAACAAAATCTTCGTTTTGATTCAAACAAGATTAATGGCTATGATATCACTGCAAAAAATGGATACAATACAATCCCGGCTGCACGCTGTTTCGGTTTAAAAACTTAAAGTAGAACCACAAAAAGATTTTCACAGTTCTTTATTAGGCTGCGAAACACAAACATTTTTTTTCGTAAAACTGATTGGGACTCTTAAATATTAGGCAATTATTTTGAAGCAGTTCTTGTTCTTTGATAAACTATGACACCTATGGAATTTCCTTTCAATTTAATAGGAATCAACGAAGAGTCTAAAAGCATTAATTCTTAGAATTGTCCTCGATAAAGTTTAAATCAAATTTAAAGTCAATAATTTATTTTCTAGAGGTAATTAGTTACCTATGAAGTTTGTGGTTTCGTAAAGGTTAAAAAGATTCAATTTATAACTAAATATACATATTTAGATAAACATTTCTTTTGCACTATTGAAAAATGACCTTGTACAGGAAAGAAATATGGGATTATTTTGATCTTACTTGCTTTTGTTTACCATATATATATGTTTGTAAAACAACTTTCGTAAGTTATTTTCAACTCAAAACCCTGAACTCTCTTTGTTTCGGCTTTTGTCTTAACTTGTCTTATGATTTACGGATGTATTGATATTGTTTTTGAACAACAATCAAATATAGAACAAGGTGCCATAAACAAGAGACGAAGAGTGTGAAACTTAAGAATTATCTTGTGTTTTGAGCCGAAGAATAGACAAAGAAACCTACTTTGTCATTAGTTTAATAAAATAGTTTTACAAACGATAATACAACCGAGATTTATTTCAGTGTCTTCATACATATGAACATAATAATCAACCCTTTTTCCATAGGGGTAAGCAGATACCAACTAACTCCACATCTTACAAACCTTCCTTGCCTCATTCACCTCCATACATCTTGACATATAGGAGCGCCGGTCTTCATAAAACGGAACAAATAGTGAAACATGGTTTCATTTAAGGAAAACTTACCCTTCACTGTAGTAAACATTACGAAATGGTTGATCTTTTAATGGCGAACTTGAAAAGGTCTTGCTCATTAAGGCCTCATTAAAATACTTACACTTTCTCTCCTTGCCATTGACGGTAAATGTTATATTTCACTTGACTTTACCCATTAAGTAATGCTACGTACTACGTTTCCTTAAAAGGAGCTTGATAAAAATATTTACATTTTATTACACTAAAGAGTGACTCGAAAAAAGTAGCCTACGTATGATCTCGACTCTGCTACTATCTTCATGCCAGATTTTGATGAAATCTAGATAAAATCCGAATGAAGTTAATTCATGAAAGCATAATAAAAAAACCTCTTGATAAGAAGTCACAAATTTCTAACGGGATAAAAGTAAATTTACCGAAGTTATGACAGTTTAACCTTTTTATCATGCTTACAATAGTAGCCCGAAAAACATAGTATAATATTTATTAGTCTAGTAGTATGTTTGATTCCGGATCAACAAAGCATGTCTTATGTTAATGAAATCTGAACGAAATCGACATGAAAAAAAGTAATAGAGATCTTATATAGTAGAGATACTCTTGTTATAGTTTTACAAAATTCTTGCACAAATGTTCAGATTTAAACCGGAGATGTAAGTATAATTTAGCGTGAGTATTTACCAACGCCCACACGCGCACCTGAACCCTCTCCAATAATAAACACGTCCACACATTACGACCTCCAGAAGCATTTAATCTGAGGCATTTCAAACAAATACCAATTTGAGGTGAATTATTCTTATTGTTACAATTTATTGTTTTGATTGTTATTGTTGTTTATTTGCCTCCGGTTTCTGAGTACATTTAACAGTAGTTTATCTAGTGAATTGCGTTTTTTTTGTATGAGTTTTAACGCTATTGAATAGATAAACTACCGCTAAATTTACCTTAGAAATCGGAGGTTAGACGTTTAAATTTTGGTTATTCTGTCCAGTTGACTAAAGACTCCTTGCAGAAATAATTATATTAATTCGCTTATTTTTCTTCGAGCTTGTGTAAGAAGCTCTATCTGCGTTCTTTGTTTTTTTATGAACCAATTACTATTTTATAACATTCTTCCCCTGGACATAATAATACAATAAATCCAGACTTTTTAACTTCAAAGCAAACAATTGACATTTCCTAATCACAACATTATGAATTAGTCTTTCACTTACACGTGGAAAAGCGCAACTCATTGTCATTAACACAATAATTTATCATTTCAATAATAAAATTATGAAAATTACTTCACGGATTATTTGCACGGACATTTTCTAATCCCCTTTACGTATGAGAATTAGCGTCTTTAGCCGTTTAAAAATTACCCACAGAATACGTCATTACCCAGATTACGTCATAATTTATGACGCACATTGCCCAAAATATTGTTAACCTGAAACAGGTCGTGGTAATATAAAGGTAGAGGTTATTTTATACACTTATTTTAGTTAATGTGTCATGTAGAGTTCTAAGAAAAGATTTCAAGAACAGATTATTACTATCTCTAACCAAATTCATTCAAATCATTCGTTTTCTCAAAATGTTTAAAAATAAATATACATATCTTTCAACAATAATAGTTCAAAAATGATGTAGATGTTTGAAATCGACAAAAAGGACTTTTCCCGTACCGGGAATCGAACCCGAGCCTCCTGGGTGAAAGCCAGGTATCCTAGCCACTAGACCATACGGGAGATGAGAATAGTGTTAAAACGTTGGCTTATAATATAAGTAGAGTTATTTAACATAAATTATTAAAATGTTTTTGATAATTCAGTCCAAGTTTAAATAAACATTTACAAATAAAATGCTTTAATATCGTCAAATATATATGGCTCTGCTAACAAAAACGATACATATACCTACTATAATAAAAAAAATGCAGTACGCCACCAGCGGCACATTATAGAACTAACTGATATAATAAAACGTTAATAGTTATACTACTGCACGCTAGATGGCGTTGCATCAAGTTTTAAAAAGAAGATTAGAGTCTTAGGAAAAGTAATGTAAATTGTACACTCCATGACACTCATAATTATAATTACACTTTTGGACTATTTTCTACTTTGCTCAAGGTCTGTTTGGCTGTTTAAATAAATTAGAAATCATCTTGATCAAGTGGCGCTCTACGACTCTACAGACAATGCTCTCCATTGGCAAACTAGTACTCAATAACACTACTAGATGGCGCTACATGCAGCTTAGTTTTCATGATAACAACTTAACGTTCTTTTTTTAATACCCATGCATTACAGTTGTAATTTGCAACTATTAATTAAGGGTAGCTCAATAAAAAACATCAATGAAAAATTTAAGTTAAAACATTTTTCTTTAAGTTATCAATTCTATCAAAGCCATATGAATATTGTAAACTATATAACAGTTAACTACATGACATTGCTCTTAACTGGACTCTACCTTCAAATTTGGCTATCCTAGATAAACGAACATTGCCAGCCCGTTACGGCTTAAAAGATATAATATTCTTCATTGTGGAGTTCAGTACTCTATGTACTAAAGAACAGTACAGTCCGACTATCCTTTTGGTATGCAACATAAATGCGTAAGCAAACAACATATTTAAATAATTTAAGCTTTCTAAGAAACCTATTGTTACGTTTACAACAAAAGATTGCTACTCATATTGCAAATACATTATTCAGTGCTACAAAGTAAAATAAGACATTCTTAAAACATTACTATACTTATTACCGTTATTATAATACAATACACTTGCGATTTATAGCGAGTAAGATGATTTTGTTTGTGTCAAATTAAATTGGTACTAAAGTTTCGATATTAAAACATATCACGATTATTAGTCGAATCTATTAAAAAAGGATAACCCTATCTTATAGCATCTTTAATTACTTAACTCTACTATTTCTTAATTTATCTGAAGTATCTCCAAATAAGACCAAAGTGTATTTTTTTTTCTGTCTTCTGGGGATGTGCATTTTCTGGTAGGTACTTAATCCATAATGGTGACTTGCGTGACGACACTCAAAGAGTCAACATAAACATTATCTACAACTAATCAAAAGATCACGCAAAGCCTTCCAACATAAGACATTCGAACTATTCAATATTTAATACATTTCCTCGTCTATAGAAGTAATATACACATTAGTCTTCTAGCAATCTAACGTCGTACTTTAACATATTCAATCATCAAGACCTACCGCAGGTTTCACCTAGAATAAAAACGTACTTGAAAAACGTATTACCATTTTCCACTACGCACATCTATATTTAGACATCTGTGATCAAATACGGAAGGACCTCACGATTGCACGAGTCACGATGCTGTGAGCAGAAGCTCATAGAATTCAGATTGCTTGTAATTTGTCATCGCGTTAGTCACTAATGGCTACCAGTCGTTATAATTCTGTGGAGGTATGGCCTAGATGCCCGAGATACTTGAAGAATAGCTCAGTTAATAGCCAATGTTAAGTTCATTGTTTTAAATTTGAGGCTATATTAGGTCGGGGAAAAAGTCTTTTCGCATTATAGTATGTATGAACTTGTAATAAAATCTTTTCTCTACACAAAAAAGTTCGATAGTTTTGTACCGCACGAGCTCACTGAAAGAAACCTAATGCACCGTGTACTCATTTGTGATTCTTGAAACCAAAGAAATTTTATTACAAGTTCATACATACTATAATGCGAAAAGACTTATTCAACAACCTTATAGATTTCACGGCATTATATTTATAACAATAATTAACTTTTATGTATTTATCTACTACTAAAGACTGCGGTAAACATGGACTTTTAAGTGAATGTTTATGCTCCAAGTACGAGCCAATTCATGTGAAATTCTGTATAACTTTTGAATTTTCCAGTAATTTTAATTAGGTCGTGGTTGTACAAGCGTCATAGAATAAAACACTGACCCCATTTCATTTATTGTGTAATTCTTTAAAAAAAGGACAGTAAATAAAATACCATATTCAGCTTTAATCGGTACTATTTCTTCAAGACATAGTAAGTAGGTACTTTAGAATCAAACAATGTTGCAATAATTACTTTCAAGAACTGCGAAGCTTTCGGTAATCCATCTTCCCTCCTACACGAACCTTATCTCGTAAAACCTACGTTACTTTGGCCTACGATCACTCATGCATATATTATTATGTACCTGACATACATTGCTTCAAGTAACATCTATCTACCATAAAAAAATACTTATACAAGCGAACATTATTATTTCTTACAAAAGCATAAACTAAACTAAGCATTTAACGGGCTCTAAGAGTAATTTTGCAAAAACATACTGACAATTGCAGGAATATTAGCCCGATTTAGTGTCAGCAGAACTCTGGTAGACTGCTGTCCAAGATCGGAATCAAGGAGCTATCATCTACATGGATCATGTACACAACAAGGTCTTTCAACCCATCAGCTACATTTGTTCTTTGAACAATTTGAACTGAACGGAGCGTTGAAACATGTGGCAAGGAGATGTCAAAGTAGATATCGAAAACGTCTGAACACGACAGAAACAAAATAGGGAAGACTGGTGCAAACGAGAATAGGCTTTTGAAAAGAAAATAGAAACACTTCCTTCTACCTACGTACGTGTATAGAACACTGCATCTCACATTCACCGCATTTCCCGTTCATAGTTATTAAAGGGATATTTACACATATGACATAATGTTTTCCTTAAAAACAATAGTATTTATTGTTTGTATTGGAGTGAATGTTTATTGAGATGATTCACTTGGAAACGACGCCCTCAATCTCGTTTGACTCATAAATTGTTATGTTAAAATTGAGACCACCTTCTTAGTAGTATAGACTATAATTTTTAATTATATTACAGTTCGTTAAATTAATGTGACTTTAGTCTAGCAATTTAGTAAAGAGCTTTCTAAGATCCACAGCCGTCGGAGATATACAAATTCGGTATTTACGAGTAGAACATCAGTGATCCGTGGATTATGCATCTGATGCTGGCCGGTTAATGCAGTTGCATCTTTATGTAAACACACATTAACAATTATAATCTAGATACAGGAACCGACAATATAACTACAAACATAATAAAGAAAGTACATAACACCATTGATCAGCCACAAACGCATATAATAAACCTATGTTTCGTGCAAGGGATTTTCTCAACTGCATTAAAAACTTCTATCATTAAACCATTTTACAAGAAAGGAGATAGTACTGAAGTGCAAAAGTACTGGCCGTTGCGTTAATGCCAATTTACCAAAGAAAGATGTGACTACTGTTTCCAAAGGAAAAAAACAACTTTTAATACAAACTGCCTACCTACATATTTTGCTTAACACATAAATGGTGAAGTTTACCTTTAATTTCGTACAAAACAGTAATTAATTACCTTTTTCCCTTTAAACCTTTTTTAGTATTATTAATGAACTGATAACTGCGTTTATATTGTTTTACAAGGAATATCCTGTGTCCAAAATGGCATTAGTAACTACAATTATTTACCTTTAAAAAACAGAATAAAAAGAAGGACTTGCGCATGCATTTAACCTCACAGTTTTTTAATAAAAAGGTATTATTATTTCATTTTCTTATATGTATAAGATTTAAGTTACAATATGATATCTAGACACGCGGCAAGCCAAGTTCAAGCATACATATATATAAAACGCGAACCATCTCATCAAAATATATAAAAACATTATAGACGTCAATGTAGACGCTTAGACAGGACCGTTATAAACTTGTAAATCAGAAGCTTCGAATTCACATAATACTTAATAGTAGATACAGTAATTATAGTTAGTTACTCATACTATAATAGTATCTACTTCTCTCCCAAATAACACAAAATTGTCCAAAACTCTAACAACGTTCATTGTAATCCTAAAATAAACCTCTCGAAAAGGTACAATATAACGTGATGATCATTACGAATAATGGCGATCGGAAATGGTAGAAAATTAATTGCAGCTATTTACCCTACCATTTTAGTACGATACATACGTAATCTTTATAGGATAATGATGACTGATAAATTAGAGAATAACTGACAAAATGATTGGTTACAATAATTCCTCAGATTGACTAATTATGTAATTAGAACTTGTTTGGAAACATTTAACTATATATCCCGTAATTTGTTATTACTGCAAGCCAATCTCGGATTTCTCCTGTAAATAAAAAAATATATATCAGAAAAATATCAGTTTTTTGATAAGTGTCAGTTACCTTAAGATATGGATTTCAGACAGATATTTTATGAATATCATTTTGTCCATCCGAGTATGCTTTTAATAATCAAATCTTTCTTTCGTATTTTTCCTATATTTTTATACAATTAATAGGTACCTACATCACGTTTTGTCATGTTACAAGTGCTTCAAAACTCGAAGGTCGATATCAATTTCAAAGTAAAATTTTGTATGAAACATAATAGGTCTGTTAGTTGTTGACCCTTTTGAATGTAGGCATGTAACAGATAAGTGGGCACCTGCCTTACTCTGAAACCAGACACAAAAGACCACACCCGGCTCTACCAAGGTATATGATATGAAGTGTGAAAGTTCTAGGTCAAACAGTAGATTCAGTAGCTTTTATCTTATTTATAGATAGAATATCTTTAATAGTAAAATACATTGACATCTTACAAATACATTGACATCTTACAAATACATTGACATCTTACAAATACATTGACATCTTACAAATACATTGACATCTTACAAATACATTTTACTGCTGCCCGAATACGGCTTCGACGCGGCTTATCTTTGAAAATTATACACTCAAACTTTTCTTAAAAATCATTATATTATTATATTAGTAAAATGAGAGAAAAAAAGGTCAGTAAATTTTAAATTTAACGTAAATAGATAGATATACGCGGCGAGGGGACTTTATATTATTATAAGCACGTGATAGTGATGTTTAGTTGACATAAGATAAAATAAGAGTTTATCCCTCGGTTTGTAGCTCTGCTACTTTGAATTAATTGCAGACACGCGACGATTTGATACATGATTTCCCACGGCTATCAATTGTTTAAAAAATACAGCAATGAATTGATTAGCGTGTCATAAAAAAACTAATTTCTGTAAAGTAAAGTTTATGTTAAATACGGAAGCTCTAGTCTGAATATATCAGAGCACGAAATCGCATGAATGCATAAATTAAAAAATATAACAATAAAATATTGTCAAATTGATTGACAGAAAAATAATCATACGTGTTACTAAAAAACGAGGTCACAGGAAACACTAAGGGTCCCCTTATACAATCCCGTTACAATTAATAAGTAATAACGGCTTAACATCCACATTGTTAGCAAGCCGAGGGGGGTGACAACGGCTACCGGCTTTCAATCTGAAACTATTGTGTGTGACCATCGAATTGTATGATTCAAAAACTTGTTCAGTTGTCCCAATAAATGAAAGACTATTTTATCATATATTTCGGTTATTTAGCACGGGTTATGAGCGAATAATGTTTTTTCTGCTATGCTTAGCCATCTTTTTACTGATGACTGAAGATTCTTTTTTCTTTTTATAGCCCATGACTGTCCCACTGCAGGGCAAGGGTCTCCTCTCAAACGAGAGGGAGGGTTTAGGCCTTGAGTCCACCACGCTGGCCGAGTGCGGGTTGGGTAAAGAATATTATCATTGCTTTTCCTATTTTCTGTGCTCGAGTCTATTGAATATTTTGTTGTCAAATAAAAATTATATTCCTCAAGTTATGTCTTTAATAATAAATCATTTTAAGTGATTGGAAAATAGTTAATACAGGCTGACCCGCGCAACTTCGCTTGCGTCACATAAGAGAGAATGGGTCAAAATTTTCCCCGTTTCCGAAACATTTTTTACTGGTACTCTGCTCCTATTGGTAGTAGCGTGATGATATATAGCCTATAACCTTCCTCGATAAATGGGCTATCTAACACTGAAAGAATTTTTCAAATCGGAGCAGTAGTTCCTGAGATTAGCGCGTTCAAACAAACAAACAAACAAACAAAGTACAAACTCTTCAGCTTTATAATATTAGTATAGATTATTTTATATTTCGGTTATTTAGCGCGGGTTATGTTCGAATAATACATCTTCTGCTAAGCTTAATCACCGTTACTGATGATAGAAGAATATTAACATTGCTTTTGCTATTTTCTATCTATTCGTCTATTGAATATTACGTTGTCAGATAAAAAAATATATTCCTTAAATAATGTTTTTAATAATACTTTTTTTTGTGATTAGAAAATGTTTAAATTAATTAAATATAAACTTGTTGTCTAGTATACAGTAAACTAACAGTCTGTCTTTTATTTATTTTGGTCTTCTTTGGTAAACACGAAAGCAAAATACTATTTTGTAAAGGATGATCGACAGTAGAGAGATGTGTCTTAAAACGTTTCAGTCAACAGTTTTCATAAACAATGTTTGAGTTGTGAGTCACTCGGGAAATCCTTATAACAGTCTGAAAAATCCCATATATTTGTACTCCATAACAAACAGATGTGGTTTGTTTAACTCTTTGTTTTAGCGCTCTTACGCACTAGCGGCTAACCGCGGGGGCGGCTATTTTAATTTACTGATAGCTTGGATTAACAAGTAAAATTTTTTACTTTTTACCCTGGAAAATCTATTCACGCATAATTAATATGGCTTTCAGTTCTAAGATTTTTTGTTTATAAATAAGACTTGATTTACGAAAAGACGAATTGTGATTTCAAATACAAAAATAATAAAGGTCATGTTAAATGTGTGTCAGAAATAAAAAAAAATTGATACACATTTTTGATATCTAAATTTTGACAGCTGTGTTGTGGATATATAATTGCAAAATAATGTACACACGACACCCTTTCAACAGAACTATAGAATTCATACAAATAGATGAGAAACGTATGGATAACAACAAGCTGGCCCTCGCCATCAGGGATTAAACCTTTTAATCGAGTTTTATTGTTATTGTATAGACGCTTCAGTCGAATTGTCCCCTTTTATGAACCCCTGGTACAATATTTTTTGTATAAACCCTTTATAAATACAGTTTAATAAGTCAATTTTCCTGCGTTGTAAAAGATAAATCGTTTTCAATGTTCATTTGTTGATTTTTACTCTCTACAATTCTTTTTGATTGCATTTTATTTAGTTTAAAATGAAAGGTATGGTTATTGCATAAAGACAGATTCTCAAAAGGGCAAAACTACGGGTTAATATAATACAAAACAAAAAAGCCGTGGTTTTATCTTCATATTTCGTGAAATAAAACTTTCCTACTCTTAACTTAATACAGTTATTAAACATTTACTATCTTTCTCCGAAACAATACTTAGAACTTGTACGTATACAATCCAATCTTAAATCATTCATACATTTTCTCTTACTGGAAAGTGAATCGAAACGATATCAAGATGCGAGAGCGTTGACAGTGAACGCGGCCAAGTGCGAAACCGTGTCGGGTTTCAAGATCAATCAATCATATTAACCCACTACGATACAGTGATAACGTAGGCCTCTTATTGACCGTTATTGGGAAACTACTAACTGTTATTCTACTAAAAAATAGGCAGTATTCTATTTAATTGGAATAAAAATAAAAAAAAAATTAACTAATTAATGTCACACTGCTGCGCAAGGATCTCCTCCTGTCATGAGGAAGGGGTTTAGTCTTAGTCCACCACGCTGACGTTGGTAAGCTACGTTTCCCTGCATAAAAACGAATGCATTATATTATCTCTTGAAACTAAACGCAACGGTAATACGGATTATTACTGTTACTTACGTACATTAAAATTTGATTTACCGATTCATAGCATAATAAACTAGTAGGTATATTTGACAGACTATACCAGTGCAATGACCTTAATCACGAACTGATTTTTCTTTTATTCATCAAACAATGTCCTAAACAGATCACGTTTATTCCCATTACGTGTCGTATTGACTCTACATTGCCAATTTTGTTTGTTGTACCTACTTAATGTAAATAACAAAAGTACTTATTACCTATATTTTACCAGAAGACTGTTGTAAATATTGTAACTTCGTTCCTGTGAATAGAATTCCCGGAAAAAATATGTGTTTTTTGAAGTAAATATAAACTATCTATGCACTAAATTGCATCCAAATTCCCGAGTCTGGTCATTAGTGCTTGAGTAACAAAAATCCAAACTTTCGCATTAATAGTAAGTATGATTTGGTATAGAAAATACTAAATTAGTTAACAAAAAAGAAAATATTAGCAATTATAGAAAACATATAGTAAAAAAAAAGTAGAAAATTGTGTGTAATTTAATTAACAATAGTTAATGTAATTACAATAACTTTCTTCAAAGCTATGATATTTCATACGCGTATAGTTGCGGCGCCGTAACTTGATGCTTTGATACTTGACTGTTTAATATTAGCCTTGCATTTTCACTTTATGTCTGAGTATTATTCAATGATAACAATCTTTTCCCAAGACAACCGTTAATATTTAAAGTTATAGTAAAAACGTTGGTTAGATGTTGAGACCCGTAAAACTGTAGCTAGAATTGTGTTGTAATTTTAATAAATTAGGCATAATGACTTACACGATGTTTTAATGTAAACAATTTGTTGAACGGATTAAATTAATGTAGCGTAAAAATTACTAATTTTATAACCGTTACGCGTTATTTCAATTGAATGTGCGTAACTTAGATTATCAAATGTTACATAGTTAAAAAAACGGTTTTTGTTTACAAATGATTTGGCCAGTAGATATTAAAATAAACAAAAGCAAGGTCGCCGCTGAACAAAAGCTACCATTAGGGACTTCCGTTTCACTCGTGATTTCAAATTTGTCAGTTGAAAGAACTCCAACGAACCCCATTCAGCATCCGGTACAGTTGCATGTGTGCGCCACTATCGATTCCCTGAATCGTTAACAACACACATTTAACAGAAGGACCGACCCTCCGTCTAGCCAGGGGTGAGATCGTGACCTTGAAGCACCCTTACCGTGCGACATTACATACCAACCTCTATAAATACGCTTAACGTCGCTGCATGCAAATGTAAATAATTCGCGTGTTTGTGTTTGCATCGGACACTTAATACATTTTGTTTGTAGATAAGTTGGTCGGGATTGATTGTTTTATATGTTATGTTACGGTGAGATGGTGACGTCGTGCTGTGGTCACGCGCGTAATTCAAGCCCGCAAAGAAGTCTCGGCGGCAGAATTGCTCCGGCGTCAGTCGTATCGTCCGCGCCGTCCGCGCCGCACGCTCCCCGCCGCGCACCCATCGACGATGCTAACACTTGTGCTTCTCGCCGCCGTCGCCGTCGCGGCCGCGCAAAACGAATCTCTCCCGCGACCACCCGTGCCTAGACGCGAACAGTTTCGTGTTATATACGAATGGAACGCCATAGATTTCGAATGGAAATCCCCGGAAGACCGCGAAACCTCCCTCAATACAAGCCGATACATCCCCCGAAACGTTCTAATCTCTGGCATAAACTTCTACCAAGACGATTTGTTTCTAACCATGCCGAGGATGCTGGACGGAGTACCTGCGACTCTGGCGACGATCCCCGTGTCGCCGGTGGACACGGCGCCGAAACTACGGCCGTTCCCTAGCTGGGAACAGAATGTTGTCGGCGACTGCAAGGCTCTACAATTCGTTCAGAACGTTGAAGTCGATAAAAATGGTATAATGTGGATCTTGGACAATGGCAGAGTTGGCACTTTAACTCAAAACCCCGACCCCAAGTGCCCTCCTTCGCTTGTGCTTATCGACCTCAAGACCGGCAAGAACGAAATGGAACGTATTCCGTTCCCGCCTGATGTTGTTAACCCTAACACTACATACCTGAACGATCTCGTTGTGGATAATCGAGATGGGGATTACGCGTATATCACAGACAATAGTGCGGTTGATCCTGGTATCATAGTTTTCCGACGAAGTGACAAAACATCGTGGAAAGTTCGCGATACTCCGTCAATGTCTTCAGTCTCCGAGGCCACATTATTCCGCATCAATGGCACGTCCGTCAACCTTCCAGTGAACATCGATGGCATCGCGCTTGGACCACAATATCGTACAGAAGATGGTAAAATTGACAGAAAAGTCTATTACTGCCCACTGTCTAGTTTTCACCTGTATGCTATCAATGCGTCGGTTCTACGTAACGAGTCGTTAGGAAAAGTTGGAGACGGTGCACTGCGATCCTTCGTAAAAGATTTAGGAACCAAAGCGTCACAAACTGATGGAATGAAAATGGACTCCACCGGGCTGCTTTTCTACGGATTAATCGGAAACTCGACTATCGCAGAATGGAACTCTACCGTTGATTTCCGCGTCGGTCAACGCACGATCGCCCGCGATCCTAATTACATTCAGTGGGTAGATAGATTCACTTTCGATAGCAAAGGAAATGTGTACGTTATAATCAATAGACTGTACAACTTCGTTAAAAATCAGGTGTCTCTGAGTGAAGTTAACTACAGGATTCTGAAGTCACACACTGGTACCAAGAGTTATGTGTTTGGGGAGGACTTGACGGATAAAGTGGAACCACAGAACGCCGCCGCGACGCCTGCCGTGGCCACCTCACTAGTGCTGCTAGCCATCGCTCACCTCCTCGCCTAAGTCACTCGACGTTTCAAACACGGTCTCGTGTGACCGCTGCCTTGAAAACCAGTGCTTGTTATGCGACGCTTGGACTGATGCGTAACACCGTACCAAAAAATATTTAAGTTACCTTGACCTCGGGGTCCATCCAGTGATAATGCGCATGTAAAAACGCTTTGTATAATATTACTTTAGATTAGATATTGACATAATGTAGGTATAGAAGTACCATGGTAAGATCATCGGTGACCTTTCTTGGAGAGGTCGTGCCGAAGACGAGTCATGTCGGTGCGAGCCTAAAGGTCGAGGACATGTTGCCAAATGCCGTGGCTCGGCTCAACAATAAACATTCCAACTATTTCTGTAAGGTGCATCCGAGCACATATTTATTTATACTATGTAACACTTAGGGGTATGAACGGAAGATCTTTTAATTGTTGTCGAATATTAAAAACAAAGAAAAATTATGATGAATGAATTTGAATCGGATATTGTGTGTTGGTAGATCTAGTGTAAGATCTTTGGTGAACTGTATAATATAAAGATTGTAACTAATACTGTATAGTTGTTGTGTGGACGCGGCTGTGTGACTACGAATAAACGTGTTTATCATATAAAACTGTTTGTAGTTTTTATTTGCGAGAGAATACATAGTTCGTGCTTCAAGTGTTAACTTGATGTGTCTGCGGAATCCTGTTAACATTGACAAGGCTAGCGGCAAGGAGTTCAGGTTTACTATACAAATAAGTAAATAGGTATAAAAAAATGTTACGTTGATGCTTACAAATCGTACTAATAGTATTTCGTGTGTGTGTAGTAACGAAACAATTTAATAGTGATTGCTAGAACGCGATTTGCAACTTACGAGCAATTTCCTAGAACACTCGTGTTTGAACCGTTAGTACGATGTTTTATACTAAAATAACAGTAGAATAAAATACGTAATTTATTTAAATATCAATGTTAAATTCGATAAAGGTCCTTTAATGCCAAATTGGAATTCGTACACTAAATACAAATAGAATCCTATTCTCTATTACACTACGTCGTATTGCCGACAATTTTATGAAGGGTAGACAAGGGTTTAGACAGCGGGAACATTATTGAACACCTGCTAAAACTACTTCACTTTATTGCCATAACGTGTTCTGTTTACAGAATAATACCGTAACGCTTGGCCGTAGCAAATAGTCCGGAAAGAAACATATTTATTAAGATTATTGCGGACGTAACTTTCAATGTTGTGTCTTTTCCATATCTCTTTAACTCTTTGTATTATGCCGAAGTGTAAAATAACATAGCTCATTATCGCAGTATAATTAGTAGTTTTAGCCATCGTAATGATTACAGCTGCAAATAAAGTGTAAACAAAGTTTTGACACACATTTATATTTATATCATAAAAGTAATTTGTTTGTTTAGACGCGCTAATCTCATGAGCTACTTGCTTGTTCTTAAAATACTTTCATTAAATTATTAGCTTATATATTTTTATAGCCAGGAATTCGCGCGAATCATATATGTCTGCAGTAAAAAAGATTCAGTCTACTTATGTTAATTAAACATAAGTACCATGTATCAATTTAGAGAGCTATCAACAAACTTGTGAACGATAACAATGTTCTAAGATAATGACAAGAAGATGATAGCTAATCTATTCTACACAATAAACGTGTGAGAAAGGAAACTAATATAATAATAACTGTGATTGAAATACAACTTCTATGTATCAATAAAAATTGTACTTCTGGCGTGTTTACCCAGGTCACATACAGTTAACCTTAACAAGTTATACATTAAAACCTTAATTGGGAATCGGTCTAACTATTAGTGAAAACTGTATGAAATCGTGATGATTAGATTTCGAGTTTATCGTGAATAGACGCGGCGAGAGCTCTTGAATTCATAATTTGTAACGTAAAGGTAATATATGCTATTGCTATGCATAGGTTTCTTATTCTTCTATTACGAGAGCGAGTTTAGGCCTCTATCCACCACGCTAAGCGTGTGTCTATTGGGCACTTTACATTCCTTAAAAAACTCTTTGATGTTTCATTAAATTTTCCTTATTTCTAATCGTTCCAGCAAGTCAAAAGTATTTTTCTAAACATAAAAGTTTGAAAAGTCCGCGGAGTGTAGTTTAAATTTAACTCACAAATGGGATTTATTTTCCTTAATTACTGTTTTAAAATCGTGGCAAAACAAAGACTTTAGAAGTTTACATATTTCTCAATCGTTTAAGGAAATAATTCGTCAAACTATTCGTGTTTACGATGAAACATATCGTAATAGAGTTGCTGTCTCTTATTGTTTATATTCATAACATGACGTTATGTTTAAATATTTTAATAAACAATGATCAGCGGATCAACAACAAACATCGTTGAGTGGGTGCTGTGCATCATATATATTGATGGAAAATATTGACATAACATATACATGTGTAATCCGGTG
This sequence comes from Anticarsia gemmatalis, assembly GCF_050436995.1. Classification (NCBI taxonomy): domain Eukaryota; kingdom Metazoa; phylum Arthropoda; class Insecta; order Lepidoptera; family Erebidae; genus Anticarsia; species Anticarsia gemmatalis. Next base: position 8,724,503 of record NC_134752.1, read on the forward strand.
AGCAAGGACGTACTTGCAGTATCTTCGAGATGAGTATAAAAAGGTATGAGTATCCAACTAAAGAATGATTTTGTCTGTTTGAAATAATAATAATGAAATTTATTTATTACGAGTTCAGTATTAAAATATTTTACTTATTATTATACTGTTATCTATAGACTTCCCTATATTCTTTCAGTTTCTGTACAAATTGTTAAATAATATTAGCAAATTCTTATAAAGTTATCCTGTTAAACTTTTCATAGTAAGTATACATATAAACTACTAATATTAAAACCCAATTGGTTAAAAGTGAAGATGTTAAAACTCAGGATTATATCTCCTAAAATAACAAACAAAATTTCATACTATTGCACCACTAAAACTAGATATTATATGAGATTTCACCAATTTAATTAACACACTATTTTTTCGTCATCAGATCAGAATCCTTTAAAACGTGTCAGTTATCCTCCAATAACACAAAAATACGATGAAAACATTAATAATAAGACAGATCTTATAAAAAAAAATCAAGGAAATATCTAGAAGATTACATAAGGAACAAAACAAGTCTATAACAAATAGCGAAGTGCATTAATGATGAGCAGTTATGAACAAACCATCAATTAACTATCCAAGCACGTCAATCTGTTCAACCATAGTCACATTAAACAACACTGCTAATGGAAAACTGCAATAACATTAACTTATTTATTCTCATAATCGGTTATTTATTAATTTATTTGTTTTATTAAGTTGTTTGTACTTATAATGTTATCTATTCTGCGTAATACTCAGAAAGGACTTAAGTTTTGTACTCGGTGGCATTCTACATTTATTTACTTACCCCTTGACTTCCAGCTAGGCAAGAGTGTCCTTCCGACCGAGGGAGCTAGGGAGGGCGGGGACATTGCATGCCCTCAAGAAATGTGTTAAACAACATGCTAGGTTTTATCACGATATTTCTTTTAACCGTTAAGGCAAGTGATAATTATTTTTACATCACCTCCATATATAGTAACTACTAATTACACATTTTTATATTCAGAACTTACAATTACACCTCTATTATTAAGAACCTGAAATATCGCACTTCTTAAAGCTTTAGTGTTAAGTTGTATTTTAGGTCCAAGACAAACCAGACACCGTCAAACAATATTCATATGCAAATATTTCGAAGGCATACTGTGATTGGGGAATGTTTGGTAAATTGTTATGATTAATAACTAATAATAACCCTGATGAACATAAAGGTAAAAGTTTATCTACAGTTCGATATCAAATGTTTCTATCATAAAAAGTCTATTAGCACATTGGTTGTTCGTGAATGCGTGAAGTCCAGTGTAGTACAAAATTAATGGGCGAATCGAATTACTTATAAGAAATTCTAACGGTTTTGGGATTTCGTGCGGTCGACCTAATACTTTGTCACAATTTTATCCGCTCCACAAAGTTCAAGAAAACGAATACTCGCAATGAGATCTTTGCTACTATTTATAGCCGATAGCATTTCGTATCCATTCTCGTGTATTTTAAAATAAAAGTAAGTAAGTATGTATAGTTTGTTACAAATATTAATGGAATGTTTTAGTATAAATGAACAGCTAAGTTGTGTAAAGTTCCTGATAATTGCTAACTTGAGGGTGGATTATTACGAGCATATCTTTTTTCCTTTTCTTGAAGAAACGGAAAGCTGCTTTATATTGCTATTATTAATATCACATTAAGCTGAAGCAATGACCTAAACTAAACCTTTACCATCAGAAACATGTTTATATCACATAAACTAATTATGTTTAAAATCCCACAGTTTCTCTTTCAGAAAACAAAAGTGAAAAAACATCAAAACGTTAGGAAACTCAGCATGATTTTAACATCATAGATAAGCCATGAAAGAGACAGATACAATTACTTTTTTAAATAACAATCCGAAGATGGAATGTTAAATTAATTTATAATTTGCGTAAAGAACCAATTTTAAAGAAATTAGGCCGCAGCATTGTAGGCCACATTTTTTGTTCAAGACACGCAACGAACTTGAAATACAGAATATATCCTAGTGCTTATAAAAGAAGTACATATATAACAATACGTAGTTATTTTACCTAGAATTGGACAATCGTTTTAATGTAATGAGTCTTGGGCAATAATAGGGTCATTTTATAAAGAGGTTCATGTCCTTCAGTAAAGCAATTTATAAACTAGAAATGCTGGTAAACAACAAAACACATATTTTTATGCAATTTATAAAATAAATTGCTTCTGTGTTTGTCTATCCGTCTGTTCACAATAAACTTAAATCTAGTAAAAAGATTTTCATACGATTTTCACCAATAGACAGAGCGATATCCGAGAGAGGTTTAATACCTAAGTATATAATTTGTTAAGAATTTATGTAAAAGTTTGTTTTGAGAAGCCTGGCTGGTTGCTAGTATACTCGTAGAAAAATACGAATCTTATAAGGCAGAATTTTCTACAATTCCCGGACTCAAAGCTCGAACATACAACAAGAGCAAGACACAAATATTTATCATATTTTTCTCGTGTAGGAATTAAACAACACTCAGTTGTTTAACCGCACGTTTGGCGCAGTGGTTAACGTGGTCACCTCGCCGCGATAATCGTAGTGCCGCGTGTAGCGGGTTTGAATCCCACCCGGGACAAATATTTGTGTGATGAGCACGAGTATATGTTTTGAGCCTGGTTGTTGATTTATATAAATAAGTATGTATTTAGAGGTATATAAGTATGTATATCAGTTATCTGGTTAGTGGTTACCATAGTACAAGCTCTACATAGTTTAGAATCAGGTGACCGTCTGTGAATAGTCCCCAAATATTAAACTATTAAAAATATACCACAAGCACCACCAAAGTCAAACTGTAAAAATATCATAATGTTTATTAATTAAGGTGATTGACTCTCATTGCGACACGCCAACATTCGACGTGCTTTTGAACTAGAACTTTGACCTAAAGAGATAGTCGCCCAAACAGATTGTAGACATAATAATAAATACTGCACATGTAATATAACCCCGATGTAATCTTTAGCGTAATATTTGACCTCTATTTTATAGCTCGCAGAGGTCAATTTTGCAAGGCAATGTTTTTTATTCATGGTGATGCAAAACATGCTTGATTTTGATTTCCATATTTATGAAGGCCTGATGACCGAATCAATAAGCGATACATCGCGTGAGTGAGATACGTATGCGCTTATTCAGAGGGAGATGGGCATAAGAGGAATTGGTTGACATGATTTTGAAGCGTTTTTTTGTTCAATTAGTTTTAATAATAGGGATGACGACTGACGAGGAAAGAACAATATTAAGTGGCTCAGTTAAAAAGCATTTAAGTTACGGAGTGAGGGCTAATGACGCCATGTTAAAGTATATTATCTACTACACCGTAATAATTTTAGTTTGTTCAAATACGTTCATGATATTTTTTTACAATCTACAATGGGACATCAAAAAATAAAATGACCTATGTTTACTTAGTTTTATCTTCTCACAAAAATAGCAAATCATCACTGCACACACTCAAAATGTAGGGTGAAATAGTTATTAAAGCACTTAAGAATCCGTTTTACTAAATAAGCCCGTTCAAAGGAAGAAAAGCATAAGAGACGTCTCTAATAAAAGTAAATGCGCCGTTCTTGCACTGTCGGTTTAAAAGATATAGACGTAAAAAAACTAGTTTGTATAACATATAATGTGTTCTGTTTGTCACATGCCGTGTATAAATACTTAGTAACACGTAGACACGCTAGTTTAGTACATTTAGCGCGTCATAGTAAATAATTAGCATAGGTGTACCACACGAATGACAGTAGAGCTAGGAATGAAATATGAAAATACTTATTAGAGTTACTGCTAAATTGAATTGTCCTTAAGTCCCGTCCACTCGTTTGAAGGCGTCCGACAGCCATAGTATGGTGGATGTGTGTTGAGTGCTTCATTGAAATCTATACTTAATAATAATGTTTGTTTGTTTGTTTGATTGTTTGTTTGTTTGTTTGAACGCGCTAATCTCAGAAACTACTGGTCCGATTTGAAAAATTCTTTCAGTGTTAGATAGCTCATTTATCGAGAAAGGTTATAGGCTATATATCATCACGCTACGACCAAAAAGAGCAGAGTACCAGTAATTTTTTTTACAAAAACGGGAAATATTTGACCCATTCTCTCCTAAGTGACGCAAGCGAAGTTGCGCCGGTTAGCTAGTTAATAATAATTATGTACTATAATTTTCGATCCTACACTCAAATTGCGACTGTAGTTTTGTTCGACATCAACTTAATAACTGTGTTATAAATACTTAAATAAATAAAATACGCTGCAGTGTAGGTCGTGGGGTTAATTTCGTTAAATTTCGTTAATTAAAATATTGTTATTGTGCCTATCAAGAATTTGTTTTGAGCCTGATCTTCTTTGTAAGACAATTTGAATGCAACTTTTCCTTAGATATCAATTCTTTTGTCTGATGTTTTTGATCAAAAAAAATTCAAACTGATTCTATTTTCTAATTCTATTTTTATTTAAAAAAAGACAAGTCCCGCAATAATAATTGTTTGGGACTTTTACAAATGTATCGAACCTACGACCTCCTGACGCAATGGCAGCGGCGTGTTGACCTAAACCACTACGCCACGGAGGCAGTCAAAATTCGTCTATTTTTAATAGGTTTGGCATTAACTCCCATGCAAATAAATATTTTCAATTTCCAGCCGGCTAAATGATTGTAATGTGTGAATCGATAATGATCTTGAGGTTAATATCCAGGTCAAACATGACACAATGTTTGACCTGGGTTTTTCCTAAGGACGTTCCTGGTAGTTGTCTGGAGTTCAATTATGTATAGATAGCACTGCGTGAAATGTGGGTGTTTTGAATTTCGCATACCAGCTGTAAACACTCATGTTTATTTTTCAATGGCGGACTGACTCGATTTTATAGTACAATTTTACCCGGTGATTCCATTCCCGTGAGAATTTTGATCGCATCCCATACAAACATAGTCCCGTCAGAATCAAACATATTAATACAATTTATTTAGTTCAGTTGTTCAAAAGTTATACGTTTGGATAATTTATTTTTATTTATATAGTTAAGTGAATCACGCAGTTACATTTACGTGAATTTTGATTTTAATTTTTTTAGCTTCTCTCTTCTCTATTCATAAAAACCTTCTCCGTGCCTTGACGATAAGTCCTTATGTCCTCATGTTAGCTTCACAAATAGCTTTAAAAATCATGGACATGTTTCTACTTCTCGAAACAAGGATTTCCACTCGCAGTATAAATTTATTATAATAATATGACTAGCAGAAAAACATGATTATCATATACGGAAACAAAGATAATTTGACTTGCATCTTATGTGAATTGAAAATGATGCTCATGTTACGACGCAGTATAACATGTTTCTTTATTGCAAAATCAAACAAATAGCATATAAAATAAATGTATTTTTAATATAGCAGATGCTAGATATTTTGAACTTTTATTGCTTCTATTAAAAATAATCAATGGAATATTTTTCTGTACAGTTAAGAGAAAAAATACGTATCAAAATTCAATCAGTATTTATTCAGTATGTTTTAATATGACTTGCTTTTCCTTGAAAAGATATTTGTAATCATCCTCACTCATGGAGATTTAGGATGTTTAAAATAAAATATTTTTGGAATCCATTTTACTAACATCGAGCACCTCAGATATTTTAAACATTTTTATTCATAGGGATATATTTGACGCCACTACCATGGAGTCATGGCTTCGATTCCCACGCGGATCAATTATTTGTGCCATCCACAAATAGTTGTTTCGGGTCTGGTTGTACCTACTTTGTACGTAAAAGACCCGTGACACAAAATAAATTCTTAGAGCGGAAGTTGTCTTTTATACATATAAAGAAGAGCAAATCCAAAAGATTTTATCGATCCGATATGCTTATCAAAATTATTTTTAACTGTCTTATAACATTATACTCGCGACTGTACGCAGGTATTCGCGTTATTGAACGTTGGTTGGATAACGTAATGTCAACCTTGCAACGCAGTGTCCGATGGCAAAACTAGTTCTTAGCAATCCGGAACCAAGTGGCCGATTTTCACCGATCATTTTTTGTGCATTGCTTAGGAGATTAATATAGAAAGTGCGCTTGCAATCAATGAAAGTTTAATTAGTATTTCTTAGAACTGTTTCACCAATTAATTCAGTGTTTGTTTTACTTTTAATCGGATAGCGGCGCTTTTTGCGCCGTTCTTATGGTGTTAAAATAGCGAGTATTCAAATCACTTATAATATGTAGTTTCGATACACAATTTGTTCGGATTATACCATTTTTTTATTGGGCTAAATGGTGCAGCTTTGACTAGGTCTATGCCTACAAGGAGACCTCGAAAAGATCTATGAAGCTTAGTAATTCCTTGTTTGTTTATGGCCTTATTACAAAAACTTCACGGATTATTCTCTGTTGTTTATAAATACACTTCAATTTTGCATCGCATTCACTCAAAAATCAAACCACCATGTAACATCAAGACGTAGGTATAAAATTGCAACAAAACGTATTTCACAAAAAAAGTCGTTTAAAATAGTACTACAACGAAACAATTAGTGTTGTAGCGAATAATTTATGAACTAAAAGGGTAAACCGTTGTTAATTCATAATCAATAGCAACGTAATGTGTTTTCACAGAAACAACACATCGTGGAAGAAAAGTGAACGAACTCAAATGTCACGAGGCGTTTAATGTTTTTGTTATTAAATACTAAATAGGTAATAATAAAAAATATTAATTTAATAAGTATAAAGTAGTATATGATATACGTATAATTGTTTGTTTTGTCTTATCTATAGGAATAGAGATAAAAGCTGCATCGGATATATTTTTACAAAATTTAACTAACAATGTTGGCGAAATACGTCAAAAGAAAGGTAATTGAAGTATGATTGACAATAACCATAATATATTTTTATTAGAACCACTTTAATTATAAAGCTGCAAATAGTTTTATATTTTCTATTTCACTACTTTCCCACTACTGAGCACGACTCAACCAAAATGAGGGAGGGGTGAGGCCTTGAAATTACCACGCTACCCAATTGTGATTGCGAGTCTTATGACATAATTAAGTTATTTTATCATTAAATGCATTTTGCAGCACAAAAAGGCTAGTGGATCACATCACTCACATCGCTACATGTAAGGGAGTTGACGAAGATTTACAAAGCAGCTTTTAATAGTGGAAACAAAATTGGACACTCATAACTATTTGCGCTTACCGGTTGGTAAACTATCTGTGAGTTCGTTTACCGGTTGGTAAACTATCTATGAGTTAAGTAACTCTTGGCGCGGTCATACCATAGATGGCCTTTCACGGGAGTGGTATTTCACGTCAAACTCAACGTCTCCGCGCTTCGAAAGGCACGTAAAAAATCAGCCGCGCTAGTTGTCAATTAAGTTAACAGTCGTTAATCCTTGTTAAAGGCCCAAAGGGCTTGATCAACTTCGACACTAAGTTAAGTATAACTAATAAAAAATGTACTGAACCTTTCTGTACAGTTGTTATTATTAAATATGAAGTTACTAACTAGCTGCTGTTGAAATTGTCCCCATCATGACATGTTGACAAGTTGTAGTAAGTAGCGACCGTCAATGGTAATTGTGCGCTCGTTTTTCACTCAATTCATCATGGTTTCTAGTATCACGCACGCTATTATTAAAATGCATTGCTATGTATTACATGTAATGATGTTATTACACCAGAGTAGAGAGCACTACTCGTTCGGTACACAACAAATTAAAATTAATTCGTTTGAATGTCCTACAGAGAAATCCTACCAAAAAAGACAAAAGCGAAAGCTAATTATGGGACATACATACAGAACATCACGCCGGTTTTACCCAAAGGCTTAGATAGAGAAGTATGATATATACCCGTGCAACACAGTAAGCCTATTACTACATGCTAAAGACGTTAACAAACTCCGGGCTACTATTGAGAATAATCCAACTAAAATTAAAAAAAATACTAATAGCATGACTCGGGAACCTAAGCAGGGACCTCGTGATAAGCTAGACCATAAAAGCAAATCAAATTAAATAATTTATTTGCTCCAATATGGTGTACATAGATAGTAGTAAATGAAAGAGCGCATATTATGCAATATGGCGTGCAAATATTACCACACATAACAAGGTAACTACTTATAATATTTTTATCTTATCCTTTAGAAATTCCTTAAATATATGATAAATTCAGTGAAACTAAATATTACTCAATGGATTTATAAAAAAAATAAATCGAGGTCTTTTTCTACGCAAACAAAGTTACAGTAAGAAGTAAGTGACGTCGCAGTGACGTCATAATATCAGATTCATGTTTTCTCAATAGAAATGATCTAACCTAAAAGGAAAATAAATGATAATTACAACATTTAAAATTGAAATAAAGGTGAACAGGAAGTTTTAAAACCAATCGGTACCTATTTGTAAGAGGAAAATGATTGTTAATTAGTAATCAAGTCTCAAGTCATCTTCGGTTACCTTATACTCTGCGTTCATTATCGACATCGGCAAGGAAAAGATCGGACGGGATCCGTACATACAAACGAACACTTTTTGAAACTATGCCTTGGCATTCTTAAGGACTCCTGAACCTTCCATAACAATTTCTGAACTCTCTCGCTGCATTTTTACTATCTAATGTTTGATATGAATTTAAAAATAAAACACAAGTCCCACATTAAGAAATTGTATTGTACATTTACAAGCATACGACTTGTTCGGTGTGGGAATAGAACCCACGATCTCCCTTGCCTTCCTTTGGTAGCGGCGCGGCGGCGGGGCGACCTAAACCACAGTCACAGACACAGGCTGACATCTTAGACTGATGATACAGTCAGTCACAGTCAGTGACAGTCTAAGACTAAGTACAACCAATGTAACCTACGCTGAAACCACATGCAATCAAATGAAATTGTCCGCGATAATTCCGTTTAATCTATACTTATAATAAAATAAAATTATTTTATTGTTTGTTTGAACGCGCTAACTCAGGAACTACGGGTCCGATTTGCAAAATTGCTTCAGTGTGAGATAGTCCATTTATCGACGAAGACTTATAGTCTATATATCATCACGCTACGACTAATAGGAGAGTACCAGTTAAAACTGTTACAGAAACGGGGAAAATGTTGACCCATTCTCTCTTATGGGACGCAAGTAAAGTTTCACGAGTCAGCTAATATTTGATAATATCCCAAGCTATAGTTTTTGACAGTGGGTGCTTGTATGAAGGAATACCAAAGGATCCTTTTCCTTGCTGATGCTGATAATAGGCGCCAAGCCTTAGTTTAGAACAACCCTCAATGTACTTCCTATTGCTCTAGGTCGCGACGGCATAAAACAGAAGACCAAGGTATTTTCCTGCTGTCCCCTGAAACTTGTTCCTATAAATAATTTGAAGTATTTATTTAATTAACGTAAACACTGGAAGTGTTCATAAAATATTTGTTGAATAAAAACCGGTTGAATGTACGTTGCTTTTTGCTTTGAAGGTTGTTTTTTTAAGTTTAATTTTGACTTATTATATTCTGAAGTATTAGTTCAAAAATTATGGATGATAATATCCCTAAAAATCACGCTATAGTTTTATAAATAAATAAATATTATCGGACAACTCACACACGGTCATTTGATTCCAAACTAAGCAGAGCTTGTACTATGGTAACCAAATAACTAATAAACATACTTATATACTTCTAAATTTGTACTTATATAGATCAATTGACAAGCATTTTTATAGGACAAAATCCGTGCCATTGCGCTAAAACCCTTAAACCACTAGATGGAAAACCATAACCAACTGATAGAAATCGAGGAAAACTTTATTTTAAGGATAGTGACTTTTACACTGCTCGTGAAAATATAAATTTATAAAGCCAGTACAAGGCATCATAAAAGCTGAAGTAAAATTACAAACAATGGCAGCAACTCGGAGGTAAGCACAAGTCAACCTTCCACATCGGGTGAAGGTCTAGCCGTTTGCCCTTTCTGCCCCCAAGCTCGCTCCTTTAAGGGTGTGAGGGGTTTGAAGATACATTTGGGTCGAATGCATAAATCCCAAAATGTGTTTTCAAACTCCTCCACTTTGCATTTAAGACAATCTGATACAGATATTATCCAAATTCCCTTTTGGCAAACATTAACAGAACTAAAAAATTCCGTTCCGGTTTTAAAAAGAATTCCCCGTGGCGCGAGGCCTTCCGTGGCAAAAAAATTGGCACAATGCATTGGCCTCGTCGTTCGGGAGAATTCTGTCACAGCTTGGAAGCAGCTTCTCACTTTCCCTTATAGAATACTACATATTCCCAATTTTCGATCCAACCAAAAATCTTTAACATCCCAAATGAAAGAAAACTGTCTTTTTTCGGCCCTTGATTTTGAACCCAAACTTTCAACCTTCAGCAATAAATCAATTTTTAGTTATGTGGAATCTAAATTAAGGGAAGGTGATATAAGGGGGGCAGCTAGACTTTTATTTAGCGATGATGTGGTGGCGCCTTGCTCTCCTGAAACACTTGCTGGTTTGGAGAGCAAACACCCGGTGCCAGGGGATGGTCTTTCCTTCCCAGATCCACCAGACACTAGTTCTGATTACATAAGCATTGTAGCCAAGGACGTCAATATGGCTGTTAATTCTTTCAGGAGTGGCTCTGCCGGTGGCCTCGACGGTTTAACGCCGCAGCATTTAAAAGACCTGCTGTGTTCTACCGCCGGGGAGGCTGGCGATTCGCTGTTGAAGGAGTTAACGGCCTTAATTAATTTAATGCTCTCCGGCGGTGTGACTGATGGCATCATTGATATTTTGTATGGGGCCAATTTGTGTGCCCTACGCAAGAGCGATGGTGGCATCCGTCCCATCGCCGTAGGTTGTACATATCGGCGGATGGCAGCCAAAATAGCTTGTTATTTTTATCGTGACGCTTTTACAGATAAACTACAGCCCCTGCAGCTCGGCTATGGATCCAGAGGGGGCTGTGAGGCTGCCATCCACGCCCTAGCGACGTACCTTGACCGCGAGGAAGGACAGGTCATCCTGAAGGTTGACGTTAAAAACGCCTTCAATTCGGTTAACCGGGACACCTTGTTGACTGAAATTAAAAAGGAAGCTCCCAAAATTTTCAGTTTTCTTTGGCAATGTTACCGACAACCATCAAAATTATTGTATAAAGACCACCTTTGAAAATCAGCAGTGGGATGTCAACAAGGTGACCCACTTGGACCAGCCATTTTCAGTTTGGCAATACAACCAATCATTCGGCAGCTAAATTCAAAATTCAACGTTTGGTATTTAGATGACGGAACTCTTGGAGGTGATTTAGAAACAGTTTTAAAAGATTTGGAATTTCTAAAAATCAATTTTTCAAAAATCGGTTTAGAACTTAACACAAGCAAATGCGAAATTTATCTTTCCGACTCAGTTGATAAAGATTTGGCCCTCTCAAAATTTAATATTTTAGCTCCTAATATCAAAATTGTTAAAAAGGATTCTCTTCGCCTCCTTGGGTCTCCCATCTTTGACGATGCTTTTAATTTTTTCATAGACGAAAAAATACAACATTTTTGTAATGTTTCGGACCGCCTGGAAAAAATTAACATTCATTCGGCCTTTACAATTATCCGGTACTGTCTTTTTGTCCCTAAATTTACCCACGTAATTAGATCTACACATTTTTGGAAACATTTAACACTTTTAGAAAAAATAGACAAAATTATTGAAAATACAGTCAGCAAAATTTTAAATTTAGCCATGAACGACCGAGTGTGGCTTCAGGTGAGCTTACCCGTTCGCCTGGGCGGCCTCGGCGTTCGCAAAATTTCTGATGTGAGTTTACCAGCTTTTTTGGCCTCAGTCCACAGCACTGAAGTTTTAACCAGGAAGATTCTAGAACCGTTAAAACTGGTTAATTCCGAGGTGCTATGTAAGACTGAAGCCTTAAATGCCTGGAAAATGGCTTGTCCAAATATAGATGCTCCCACTAACCCTTCCTGCCAAAGACAGTGGGACGTGCCGCTCTGCGCCAAGGTAAGGCAGTCCCTTCTGGACAGCACTTCCACTGCCGCAGAGCGCGCGCGCCTTCTGGCTGTGGGTGAGTGGGAATCGGGTTTATGGCTGCAGGCTCTCCCGTCGTCCAATGTAGGGACTATGTTGGACGACGCCACCTTCCGGCTTGCTGCCTGCCTCCGTGTAGGGGCACCTTGTGTATCTCCGCACCGCTGTCATTGCGGTGTACTGGTCGACAACCTCGGACATCACGGCCTCTCCTGTAGTAGGAGCGCCGGCCGCATTTCACGTCATTGCAGCTTAAATGACATAATTCGTCGTGCTCTTGTCACCGCCGGCGTGCCAGCTGTTCTTGAACCTAATGGGCTGGCACGTGACGATGGCAAGAGACCTGATGGTATGTCGTTGCTACCTTGGAAGATGGGTAGGCCTTTGGTATGGGACGCAACTTGCGTCGATACCCTTGCGCCATCACATCTTCCTAGCACGTCGATTTGCTCCGGCGCTGCTGCTGCAGCTGCAGAGTCCCTCAAACGGCGCAAATATGCAAATCTTATTGGTGATTGCATATTTGAGCCGTTCGGAGTTGAGACGATGGGGTCGTGGGGTCCGAGTGCAAAAAAAAATTTCTTAGATATCTCCCGCCGAATAGTCAGCACGACACGTGACCAGAGGGCTGGCCTTTACTTAGGGCAAAGAATAAGCATTGCCATTCAACGTGGCAATGCTGCCAGCCTTCTGGGCACGTTACCCGGGGACGGCGATGCGGAGATATTTTATGATGCCTTATTTTAATTTTAATTTTATTTATGTTTAATTTATTATTATTATTTTTTCGTTTGTACATATTAAATTATTATATAATGTATCTTTTACACTTAATTGTACAATCAAATATTTACTTTGTTGTCCATGTAGTAGTTAGTTGTTCTAAGTTCCATTTATCCTGATAATAAAATATAATTGGGTACTTAATAAAACAATATAATAAGCAGTAACATTTATTTTATTTGTTTTAATAAATCGTACTTAGAACTTCGCATTCAATACATTGTCTGCAAAAAAACATCTGCAATATAAATATTAATATTTATTGCCAATAAGAAATAACTCGTTGTAATATAATATTATCGATAATAACACATAACATTATTTATATAAATAAATGTTACACCATATATGTAGTTTACAACGATGTTTAGTAGAAAAGATCAAAATATTTTAATATTGAAGAAAAAAGTCTTATTATGCTCTTTACTGAACACTGTACCTGAAATATATGCTAATACACAAAAAAATCTACTTTTAAACAATTCAAATTGCATTTTCCGTGTTTTTTTTTTTTCTTTGGCTTTTTACTCTATGAGCTAACGGAAATTTGAATAATTAATTTTAACATGATGGACTATTTTGAATAACAATTTCATATTCTATCATAATGATTATTTACGATTAATATAAGACATAAACAAACAAACTTATTACCCGTTAAAGAATAAAAATACAGCATTATGATATGATATTATTCATTTAAAAGTGAATGCCCTTTCACATAACGGAGTGACATTGTTGAACAATGTATTTTTATGTGCTACGCTCCGTAATCAGTACATAATAATATAACACTTTCGATAACACTCTCTGTTTATTTCATTTACATAAATAATGGAGAAATTTACAGTTTTATGTACCTTTATTTACTATGCGGGCCTTGTGGTTATCGTTATATACATATGTTAGGACATAGTAGCAATAGTGATTTTCTAAATGCCTGATTTTACAGTAACGTAATTTTGCAAATTTAACTTCTAGACTAAAAGTAAATAGGCCTTTATTAACTAAATAATACACTTTATAATCAAAGCAACTGTGGAACCCTCAACTTCTTTTTTTCTTCCGCACTAAAACTTGCTCTTGTGTCACGGGGTCTTTACAAACATACAAACAACGTATACAAAGTACAAACAGACCCGAAACAATTATTTGTGGATCGCACAAATAATTGTTCCGTGTGGGAATTCAACCACTTCCCGACGCGATGGTAGCGGAGCGGTGACCTAAACCACTGCGCCACGGAGGCAGTTAACTAACAGGCTTCTAAAAACTACAAGTAAAACTGGATAAAGATTTATAGATATAGTAAGTAATCAAACTTGTTGAGGTTCATAGGTGTTACCCCAAAAGCCTTCAAACACACGCTATGACTATTTTAGACCGAAATTAAGGATTTCCCTGAAAGTGACTCAGCTTTTAATAACTTATTTAAGTATACCTTTCTCAAAAGTATTTCCCTTATAAGGTCTGACTCATACGTTGCTGGTTAAGGTGAGAGTGTAAAAAGGATAAATATAATAATATGAAATAGTAATACTTTTGCACAAACGAAAAGTTTAAGAGAAAAAGGAAAAGTTTAAGAGAATATTTTAAATACTATTACTTTTATAAATAGTTTTCCTTTTTTAACTTATTACTTAATTTTAAACATAAGTTATAATTCTTACAGTTTAAGTTGTACTAAATCAACATTCAACAACGATCTAAGCAATTATAAGTTCTAAAATAAAGAATAAAAAACATACATTTAAGCGTATAAGTAATAGCTTACGTGTTAGATTACTTTAAAGTAGTCTAAACAGTTAAAATAACAGCGAGGTTGGCATAGACTTAATTCGTACGTAACATGCAAATGTACTAATGCGGACTATTTGTATAATTTCGTCAGTGCAACCGCAATACGCTGTCTTTTTGTAGAGGTTATGTACAGATGCCTTGACCAACCAACGCGATTAAATTTTGATAGGCTAATCGTACTTAGTTCTTAGAAGAGTCTAAATCATTTCGGGCCTAGAGTAAAAACATCTTAGGTGTATCTCTGCTTGTTCTAGTTTTTCAGCATTAGGATTGGGAGGCTTTTCTGGTTTGGATGTTGAGTTCTTCACGTTACAGGCTTCATTGCATCTGTGGATTCGAAAGTTCGTAGTAAACCAGGAGATCCTGCCCATGAATGGAATTAAGTTTCTTCTATACGTATTGCTTTATCAGTACCTAGTCTTCAGCCTCGTTGCCCTGTGTCAAAGTCAAAGATACCTTAGAACAAAGAACTTGACATCCACGCTACATTATTACTTCTCTTATTACTCTTACTTCTTATCCGCCTCATTGACTCCAGCTGCAATTTTTGCAGGGATTCCTGCAGAAAAAATATATAATTTAATTTAATACATAGTACTCATGTGTTTTTACTAGTAAGTAAAGCTACTTTCATATTTCTATGGACAAGTAAAAATATATAAAATCATGTTGTATCACTCAGCAGTCGCTTTCCACCATATTAAATTGTACAACAATGGCTTTCCCTTCTTTGTGACAATATAATATCTATATTAACCCAACCATGTCCGTAATGTTGTCTGCAATTCAGTTGTAATGCATTTCAAATTGTATTGCAACATTATTTTTTGCAATAGCTACTGGCCACAAACAAACTGTCATCAAGTATTCGGCTTTATTGTAGAAAAAACATGTGCAACAGATTTTGAAGGTTTTAGGTCAATGACCTTGTAGGAATGACGTCAAAATGAGGTATCCTAACTCCAAATATTTAATTTTTAGAATGAATCATTTTAGGAGCTAAGTTACAATGAAAAAACTGGGTTTTTGCATTTGTTGTGTTTTTGAAATCATTAGAAACGTCTCCTATTTTCAAACTGTAGTAGGTATGCATATTTTTTCCAAAATATATGCGTAAGGAAAATAAAGTTACTGCATTAGTACTGGAGACGGTGTGAAGATTTAGTAGTCTACATCACAGGCGAAGTATTGTGCATTTTACGTTTAAGACATCTGCACATTTGAATACAAATATAGCTTGAACATATTTTGTTTAAAACCGCATTCATGTAAAAACAATAATATACTGAAAATAACTAAATTCACTTTGGTAAAGTTATTTTTAGTATATTTTAACTAAACCAATCAAAGCACCAGTATTGACAAACTTATTTGTGTTAGCACTAACGAAGAAACTCGTCAGTGCAAAATACATTTTTGATTTCTCGAATATTTCAGCACAATCGCAACAGTGGAGAGACTACGTTAATCATTACTATACGCCCTTTTAACAAACATAGACACAAAGTATAACTAAATAACTATTACATAACAGTTATACACCTAAATACCACTTACGTATCTTCCATTAGAACCGCCAATTATTGCACAAATACGTAAAGCATAAAGCATAACGCACGGTCTATAGACTTTTTTTGTCTATGTTATAAATTACCGCTTGTTTCCAACAACCGTTATATTTTCCCATATCCGCATATTATCGTACAAATAGCAGTCATAATTAGCGATGAAACGGAACAAAATAATTAAAAATATTGGTTTTTATTATACATGTTCTGGTATACATGGCCAGTGCGTCGTCAAAATTTACATATTTATAAGTAACATACGGAATAATAATTATGTTTTGAAGACAAACGTTTTGTTGTCGTGCGTTTTATGTGCATAGATCAGGAACTTATTATAAATCTTTGTCAATGTTTATGCGTCTTCGCTAGTCATGTACCACATGAATACATAAAATAATGTTATATCGCTTCCTTTGTTATAGTCCGGCAACTTAGTAGAGCTTTGGAGTGCAGGATTTATCTAAAACATACTTGTGATTTCGGTGTAGTTCCAAAGATCCAACCGACGGCTATAATTCTGCGAGTAAATGTTGTTCAAAATTCCGAATTTGGTGTAGATACCTTCGCCATTTTACATACAAGACTTTACACATAGGTCTTAGTGTAAAGTGAAAAAGTGAAAATATATATTTTTAATACCTACTTCTATAACTGGTATCCAAATTGTTTACTCCAATATTGTTGTTACAATAGAGTTTGCAATCAAGTTACTCAACAATTTAATTAAAGACAGGCTCAATCACGCAATGACGAATAAAAAACAATGATAAAGTCGGTTTTAAAAATGAATGGTTTATTTTTTGGCTTACAAAAAATCGTATACGGAATTCAGCTTGTAGCACACTTATCAATTTATTGTCCCATAAACTAGGTGTCAAACTAACATGCAGACATTGTTTTTTTTCCACTAAATCAGGCCTACAGCAGGCAACAACTAAGGTGAAGATTAGCCCTCGAAATAAGGCTATACCGTACCGTATCTTACAAACGCATTATAGAAGAACATACATACATATGTATGTTCTTCTATAATGCGTTGTATGTATTCATAACATACCCGCAGTTTAAGTCAAGGGCTGTATGAAATACATCCACGTTTTGCCATTTACAACGTTAATCCCATGTAATAAGAGAAAACCAGAAGAAAACTTTACCAGTAGAAAAATTCCTCAAAATAATAGAATGGTCCACACAAATGATCCTAAATAGCTTAACGACGAGATAAAGCGGTGGTGTTGATGTATATGTGTGCTACAAGCCTAAACCAGTGAAGTCCAAAACAAATATCGTTTAAATGGTATTATATTATGTACAAAACAGTAGGTACGAGACCGCTCAGTGATTATAAACCACTTGCTAAATGATTGTTCAAGCGATTCATCGCACCATTAGTCAGGTGACGTCCTACTGAGCGTGAAGGTTGTATTTAAGGTGCAGACTGATGATACTTTATATTATTAAACTTGATGCAATAACAAAATTAAACCGGTTTTAAACGTTTTTTGGTTTTTCGTTTTTTTTCGGGTATTTTGACTAATTGGATACTTAATTGAGTGTGAGTATGAAACTTGCCGAATAGTCTTATTTAGCGAAGACGCGCAATTTTAGGTTACACGTAAGCTTCGTAATTTAATTATTACTTAGACATGTGGTACCTAATGATTTATTTAACTTTGAGGATAACTTAGAATTGAGTGTCTTTTGAGTATTTGGCTGTATGACTTCGATCTACACAGACTTTGCTATAGTTTTGCTACTACTATCGACTACCCACCACCTGCTAGCTATAGAGAAATTTTGTATGAAAATCTGATCAGCGCCTCTAACGGGCGTAGTAGGAACTATTTTTGCAGTTCATTAAAATGTCAAATTTTCGACAGTCGACAGTACCGACTGTAGAGAATCGCGCTACAGAAAAGAGTAGTTTAAAGTCAGATCCAAAGTATTCACCGATAAACATTATCGTATAAATCAATTCAATGTTTTTGTTGCATGGTCAACAAACAAACTAACATTAAATGCTACAATAATAGATGACGATCTCAATAATTTTTTGTTCACGAAATCAATGAAGCCAGTTACAAACGATTTGGTCATGAATTATTGATCACTACCCGTTTCCTTGAACAGTATCGTCATAAGTTTTAATCGTGTTTCTACGAGTACTAATATGTTATTCTATAAATACAATGTTGTAATCGCAATGACTTCTTTGTGTGCAACTAAAAATGAGATTGTTTATAGAACAATTGTGTAGAAACAGAAACCGCAAGAGCTGAATGATAAATATGTTAGCCAAATAGTTTAGTTAACATAACAATATAAAGTAAACGAATTAAGTTGTAGGTATTTTGTCTTTAGCATACAACGTAGTATACTACGTACTTTTACGTAATAACGAATTACCGGAATCCTTATCCTTAACCGGAAAATCGGTGATACTTCTGCTATGTATGCCTCTATTTACAAGCGGAGGATTAGATTACTTACCCCCGGTTTGTGAGGTACATTTATCGGTAGTTTATCTATTCAATAGCGTTTAAACTCATATAAAAAAACGCTATTGAATAGATTAACTACCGCTAAATGTACTCAGAAACCGGGAGTTAGGCGAGCTAAGCACCGGCTAAGTTTTTTCTTTAATTTGCTGCAACAAGTCAAGTAAAACTAAAAATATAATATGTTTGCTTGCATGTGGAACTAAGTTTCTTTGCAAAAATGTGAGCGTATTTATATATACTTTTGGTAAACAATGAATTGAAGAAATATACGTAGGTATTTAGGATTATTACGATCTCAGTAGAAAGTATCATAAAGATTGCAAGTCCAAGAGTCAGTGATCTACCTCTTGACCGAGTTGTTCTTCACTTGGAACAATTTTATCGCTATTTACGCGGCTCTGCAGTCTACACTTACGAAACTAAAAATACGGTTTACACAATAGTTGTAAGGACTTAATTACATGCAAACTGTTATTTAAAAGATGTTACTTGGTTTTTAGGTTGTTAATTTTTTATGATTTTTTAGATTGACTTGTGTATTTAGTATGCCTTAAAATACTGTCACAAATTTGGAAGTAGGTCTTCAAAATATCATTGACAATACCGTGGAATCAAATTGACTAAATCACCAGCGTTGGGATCACGATTCACCATCACCTCCCTAGTCGTTATTGAAACTTTATTTATCTAAAATACCTATTACTGAAAATGCATCTTAGGATTCGTTTAAGTCCATTAGTATATTTTAAAAGAACTATTTGTTTCAAGGGATACAAAAACGTAGCGTTTTTGTATCCCTTGAAACAAATAGTATTTTGTCGACAGTTTTATCACACACACATACACGCACAAGTAGGGTAATAGCGACTACCAAAATAACCAATTTTATAACAGTAAATTTCAAACTGTTAGGTTAGTAAAAAACAGTACATAATTTAGAAATAGTTACATAAATAAAAATAGTTGTGTCCTTTTGTTTCTGTTTAAAGGTCGTCTTAATTAAATAGCTGGTGGAATTTCATACTGTAACGACGCTAACTGTTTTAGCATCCCCCAATGCCATTGTTATATTTAGAGCGGGGTCACTCAACCACATGCAAAATACTTTTTAGTAAGTATTTAATTCTTAAGGACAGTTTTAAATTGGAACTTTGGTGAAATACGCAAGGGCTCTGAAACTAACATCTATATTAGTATTATAAAGCTGAAGAGTTTGGTTGTTTGTTTGTTTGAATGCGCTAATCTCAGAAATTACGGGTCCGATTTGAAAATTTCTTTCAGTGTTAGATAGCCCATTTATCGAGGAAGACTATAGACATATCCTCACGCTACGACAATAGGAGCAGAGTACCAGCAAAAAAATGTTACAAAAACGGGAAAAATTATGACCCATTGTCTTTTATGTGGCGCAAGCGAAGTTGCGCGGGTCAGCTAGTAAATTATATTAGTAGGTGCATCAAAATATTGGTAAAGTAGGAAAATACTACAAAATAAAACAGAAATACATGCCCACAGACAAATCGTTTCTGCGGTTTTGTGGGACATTGTATTTTAGCACATATGTTTAATGCATATATTTAACAATAACAATAATACAGCACTATACGAGCGTTACAATTGCTTTCCAATTCATGGAATTATACTTGAAGTAATAAGTAGACTTTATGTGGAAAAACACATATTATACTCATATATTTACTAAAACATACATTTAATGTAGGTACGTTGGGAATATCTGGGAAAAATACATGAGCAATTAAAACTGACATATCTCTACAACATTGGATGCATTGTAAAAACAGAAAATACATCGTACTTTTACAGTTAAACATGTAGCAGATAACAACAAATTATCGACTTCCTTTTCCGTACACAAGTGAAATGAGTAATGATTTAAACGGCTTTTACCAATTATGGCAAAAATACTGATTACTTGTGATTAATCTAAAATGCTTTTTATCAATCACAGATCCATGTGTAGAGAACTAAAGATATCGCTATGTTGATTTTAATCATTCAGTTTACACGACATTTAGCGTGCGATTACTAACTATTAAATTAAAAAGCACATCAACCCAACTTCAATAAATCAGTCAGTAAAAAAGTGCAGTTTAGCTATTATTAAATTCATCATACAGTTTCTCTTGAATATATTACATTTTCATAAATCAAATCCGAGATTAAATTTGCATTTTTTTTAAATCGACCTCTGAACAACTCCCGTTTTGCTGTAATAGCCTATAGCTTTAAATTCGAGCAAGTAATTCTTGAGATTAGCGCGTTCTAACAGGCAAGCAATGGAAGTAAAGATTAATCGCAGTACAAAATGCGGACCGGTTCGCACACGTATCTATAAGTCAGCAAAAAATCTGAAACACGCAGATTTCCTCATGATATTTACCTTAACCTATAAAGAACATATTTATAAAATAACCCAGCGATTATCGCATCTAGTGTTTATTTAGTTCAAATAACACGGTGTAAAGATGTCGCAGCCATTGTTTAGTGTCGGTTGATCTAAGCCTGTTTATATACGACAAACAATGAATGGCGTGCTCATTGTTTTATTTAGATGCTTGGCGCGGATGTGTGGGTATTAAGATCATCTCCTGTCATTAGATATACTAGGTAATAGGTACAGATTAGAAAAACCTACTCTACAATAAAAAAAATAGTGACAGATCTCTATCTCTCTCTCTCACACTGCTAGGCACAAAAAAGGCCAAGAAGTATCAGTAGCGCGAGTCTCTCCCGCTGTTAACTGTCGACAGTCGGTCGCTATGGAGAAAACTTGTATGAAAATCGAATCGGTGTCTCTAGCGAAGTCCGTAAAGCTATTTTTGTAGAATATTTAAAATGGTTTCTCTGGGTCCTGGATAGTAGAGAATCGCGTTACAGGACCTCTACATTGCTTCTAGAACAAGTAGATATGAAAATCAAAAGGCAATCATAAAGCAATGTAGTAATATCTAACCGACTGAAACTGACATTTTCCCCGTTTCTGTAAATTTTCCGAACTGAAGCTCGAGCTCTTCAATACGGAGTCCAGATATGTGTCGGTTAGCCCAACATTCATTAATTTGACACACAACTTACCTAATTTCCTATCACCATATCTACGAGATGCCTTTAGGATTATACCGCAACATATCGAAGTGATTATTGATTATAAATGTGGATATTATTATTCAAAAATACCATGAATATGACTCACCATAGTTTAAATACTTATGACGAGCCATAGAGCTTAATAATCATAAACCAGATGAATCGAACGTAGTCGAACTGACACATGGTCACATCCGATATACACGCAAGCCGTGGGATACTTTTAGTACATCTTTTTTGTTCTTTACATTCTAATAAATAAGTTTCATTTATTTGTTTTCAACATTTTCCGGAAAATAGATAAATTGATTCCAAATTAAGCAGAACTTGTTCCTACAATGGTAACCAAATACCTGATAAACATACTTGTATACTTCTATCTATATACTTATAATAAATCTGTAGAGAGGTCAATTCTGTACATTGAATATATTAAAAAAACAACCAATGGGGGATGTTTAGTAACGGATACTGATACCGAATCTGCAATTTATAATTTTCTTTTCTGTCTGTCTGTCTGTCTGTCTGTCTGTCCTCCGTCTGTATGTTACGCTATCACGTAAAAACTACCAGATAGAATGCACTGACATTTGTTATATGCATAGAATAAGTAGTGGAGCAAGTATTGGGATACTTTTTATCGCATAAAATTTCATACATTTTTAGAAAATTGAATAAAATACGTAGAAATCGTTTGAACCTGCGTTTCCCTAAAGAGACCATAGATGGCATTGCAATTCATTTCACAACATTCGCATGGTTAACGCGGTGCCTGCCGTATCGATACCTGTTGTTAGCACCAACCAATAGATGGCGTTATGGTCAGCAACACAGCATGTTTTTCCTAATTAATTTATTTTGATTGCTTTATAGTAAAAAAAATACCTTTAAAACAGGCTATACATTTATAAGATTTTCAAACATAAATGTTGTTTGATATATTACACAAAAATGTTGGTTTACGTGGTTCCGGTGCGGTCGGGATATCCTAGATGGCAAACCGAGTAATTTCGTTTGTTGTCGTTGTTCGCCGCAACTAACAGATGACGTTGTAGTTCGTAACACGTAACCAAATTAATTGGTTGCATTAAGGAAATTAAATTGGATAGCTATGAAACAGACTATGTGGTAAGTTTTAAAAAATAAACGACGGATGATATATAAAAAATAATTACGGGTTACGCGGTTTCGGACGTATCATCGCAAGTATACATTATTACGCGTGTGAAGAGCTCCGGCGCAGATAGGTCTGTCTGCACCTATAATAATATTCTGAATCCAGACGGGTAAGCAATGGTCAGTCTATAATAAGGTATTATATTTTACACTGTAAACTGGTACGGATACAGACGAGAGCGGAAAAGAAGGTAACCACAGGAAATCAGGCCTGCCTGAGCCTGTGTCACATTGTGTGCTCTTCGGGTCCCTTTCGTAAATAACCATTAGATGACAAAAGAGTTGTTAGCATTTTTATGTGTAGGTGTGTAGGTAGTGCTTCGCAATTCGTGTGCTCAAACGAATAAGCAACAGTACGAAATTCACGCGAGCAGAGCCGCACGGGTCAGCTAGTACATACATAAATAGATAAATTAACAACCAGGCGCAGAACAGATATTGCGCATCACACAAATATTTGTCCCGGGTGGGATTTGAACTCACAAAACGCACTACGGTTATTGCGGCGAGGCGACCACGATAACCACTGCATCTTATATAGGCTGCATCCGGTATTCAAAAAAAAACATACATAATTACAGCGAGTACTCGACCCGTAAAATTACTTACTTTATCTTAGACTAAGTACAGAAGACTTTAATTATTTTTTTGCACAAAACCATTTCGTCGCGGCTAATAGGGTCATTGTTCATTATAAGACCTTCGGTTGCCATTACTCATCAATAAATTCATCATTATGCATTAGCTTGATTAAAACAATATTATGTTATAAAATGCAGTAAACAAGTACGAAATAAAATAATATAATAATTATAAAACCGCAATTTGCTTTAATACCACAATTTAATGCTTATGGAATGTTTGTATTTAGGTATATTATTGTAAAATAAGTAAATTATAGCGTATTAGACTATCTAACTAAAACAAACTTATGGTTTAAAGTCTAATTACCATAAATTAAATACATATTTTAATTGTTTTGTTGCCATTTTTAAATAGTTTCCTGTTGTAACCTATATTTTCAAGATTTTGAATTTAAAAAACTCCATGTTGTCGTTTTTTTAAAACTAGGATATAGATGTACTGGCGGTGACACAGACACATTACCTAAAATAGCTATATGTTGAAAATAATTACTTATAGTTAAAAACCTTTCATACTTGAGCATTCTTTAGCGAGTTCTTGTAGAAATGTAAAGTCTCCAAATTGCACATCTCACGCGTCGTGGATCCAAAGGCCTGACTTCTCCCTTATTACGTGAATTATTTACCTACCCATCCATTTTTAATAAGCCACTTTTTTATTTTCTATTTACAAGGAGCTAATCAGCTATAGCCATGAGGCTACGCCATGACAATTTTATAAAAAACGCTTTGTAAACTAATCCCATTGTTATTTCAATGTCACATAACGATTGTTATTTTTTGTTGTGATAAATATAATTATTATTGACGACGCTTCGGATGAACGGACTTGATAAAAATGTTGTGGGGGCTAGTTTCATAGCAGAAAAAGAGTTAGGTGACCTAACTGCTAGATTAGGTGTGCTTCTGTGTGTAAATAGCATCCTGCACACGGCCTTTTTCCAAAAATCCTCTTTTAGTGCTTCTCTAATTCTTTCTACGCTCAGAATTTTGCCTGTACCTTGTCCATTAGTTAATTAGTCACTGATTGACTGATTGATAATAATAATATAATTAATGATAAAAATGTATGAAACACTTCAAGTAAAATGGTAAAAACTATATACCTACTTCATTTTATTTTACTAACCACTAACACGCCAAATAAAATTCTTTCGTTTATAGTAATTTTGGTATTTGTTTACAAATTATGTAAACTTGTAATGGTTTGAGGTTTGTTTTTTGCAACCGTTTTCCTTAAAGGTCCTTTGTTTTCTTTTAGGTAAGTAATTAACTCTATTGTTCAAGACAAATTATACAGAATACTTACTAGTAATTATCGTCGTGTTTATAATATTACTAAGGAATTTTAAATAAGAAATAACTATTTAACTTTGCGGCCTTTATTTATTTTCAATTACCACTTGTTTCAAAACGTGATGAAACCCCGCATGCTTCAAGTTTGTTTGATACCTAATTATATATGTATATTGAGGGCATGTTAAGTCCCCAAGCCGCACTTGGCCAGCGTGGTGGACTCAAGGCCTAACTCTCCCTCGTATGGGAGGCAACCCTTGTCCAACAATGAGACAGTAATGGGTTATTTTTTTTTTCACAAACGTGAGAGTAAAGAGTTTACATGTAGTAATGTAGTATTATGGCCGTTGATTCGTCTCAGTCCAGTTATCAATGACGCAACCTTATGGAGTATATGTCGAGTAGAACCAATATGAAAGCGAAACGCTAATATTACGCCGACCACGCTTCAATGGCAATTAGTGAAATCATTCACTAAGTGAACATTTGCGCTCTAAATAAATCACTGCCTCGGATATCCGCGCTACTGATTACCTGCAACAAATTGATATGGAAAAAGTGCTATTAGTCTATGTCAAATAGGCATACTTACACATTTTGAATGTATCTCTTATTAATAATGCTTGGATCGTCTTTGTAAGTGGTCATTTCACAGCTATTTTTCAGCTTAATTAATAGATTTATTACACAACTAATCTTTGCCTGCGATTCCGTCCGTGTGGACGGATAGTTTTATGGACAAAATTACAGTCAACCTTTTATTTCTATAGCTTACGTGTTTTCAGTATTTCATTAAAATCCGTTATGTTATATTGGCATGTAGGGCAGTAACTAAAAAAAATCAAATATCCTAATTCTCGCATTTACCTATAATATACTGTACAGAAGTACAGATTTGCCAAACTCAGAACAATTCGACGAACTATAAAATCTTAGCAATCTGTCTGAATTAGTACGGTAGTTTAATTCTTGAAAGTTTATATTCAAACAATAGCAATAACAACGATTTCTACAGTTGAACTTATCTAAACTCATATAAAAATAGTATTTGAGGTATACAAACGCTTTCGAATGAGGTTACATAAATCCGATGCAAAAATATTCGAAATAGCTTATTGCTAAACGCTTGGTTATTGAACCATAGTCGACTGCGTACTATGAAACATTGTTACCAAACTTTTAACTAAGTATATAGTAGCATTTTATTTACTTTCACTCTTTATTTTGTTTATGTTTTTAAAAAAAGTGCAGTTTGTGGTGTCGCCAGTGTTTTTATCCGCGTTTTAAAAATGGAATGTAAAAGAGAAAATAAGGTTTATAACCTCCTTGTTTATTATTATTTGAGTCTTTTTTCTTTTGTTTTGTAGTCTCTGTGCAAGTTAATTATAAAGAAACTCATTTGTAAGTTGTGTATTGTTGCGAAGTGTGTGTCAATTTTATGTTTCACATCTTTGCATTCTACTATATTTCATCACTGTCCCACGCCCGTACATACCTTCCTTCAACGACATAGTAGAGAGCCTTGTATGCAAGGTTCGCGGTTGGCTAAAGTAAATATATTTCAGAATTCAGAACATCAGTGACCCACCAGGCTTATGGAGTTGACGATGACTGGTAAGATACAGCTACTTTTCTTTAAAATACCTATTATCTGGATAAATTGTGCAAGCCGAGGTTCTCTACTAAGTTGTAATACTATAGGTAGAAATTACAGAATAAATCACTTTAAATCAATTTTACACAAATGTTTTTCATCATTCACATTATATTTTCTAATTATTTAGAAAATAAATAAGAAAATTTATTGTACCGCGATACTATAAACGTGCACGCACATATTATTATAGATGCATGTTTCTGCATTTCAAGGTTTTTTTAACAAGTCAACGTCATTTGATTTTTCTTACTCGTTACCTGGTGCAGTGCAATGAACTCTACGACAAAACATGAAACGCAATATTTATAAAAGAGTTTGTATTTTAATAAAGCTAATATGGAACGTGGAATAGAATGGTGCTGATGAATGATAATACTTTTACTTAGGTAACTACTAAAAAGTTTTCCTGTCAAACTACCTGAATAATTCATTAATAGGGAACAATTACTTCTAAACCTACAAAACATAAGTACAAAAGAAAGCCTATGTATAAATACGATGTTTTGTTCAAGTGTTTTTTTTTTTATTTAAAAAGACAATCTCCCGCACTAAGATTTGCTCTTGTTTCTCGCGGGGACTTTTACAAACATACAAAGAACGGACACAAAGTACAACCCGAAACAATTATTTGTGGTTCGCACAAATATTTGTTCAATGTGGGAATCGAACCCACGACTTCTTGACGCAATGGTAGTGGCATGGTGATCACCTGAAACACTACACCACGGAGGTAGACAAAGTTTCCTCACTATACCATATATAATTATTTCAGGTTTACTCTGCTCTACAAAATACCCACATACATGATTGTTATTATTATCTGAGTCTTTAAAAAGTCATCTATACCCCACTTTGTTGTTATACAATCTTTTAAAACATCAAACAAAGAAAGTGAAATTGAACACATAGTAAACAATTACACGTGTGAAACTCTTTTATTCACACTCATAATTACGAACAAATACCAAGATCATTGACTTTGAACGGTTAATTAAATAAAGAGTAGCAGATAAATGTATCTTATGTACACAAACAGACATGTTTACTAAACAATCATCAAATACAAATAGAATTTCTTAAAAAAATAACCGCGTTTCGCGTAAATATTAGAAAGATGTTAACAGGAAAATTACTTGAAGAAAAACATGCTGTTTTTTACAATGATGTATACATTTTCAAAATGAAATGAACCAATTTAATTGATGTTTGTGGTTGAAGGTTTTGAATGTCAAATTGGTCATTGACCAGGTAACAAAATAAATAAACATTATGGGAATTTCGTTTTCTGATTACTCTTTGCTGTGTTATTAGGATCATATGATCTCACCTCGGTTAATCGGTTTCTGTAGGGCCTCACTAATACTTTTAATACCTGATATAATTTTCAAGAAAAACTTAGAGAAAAGAACCGCTAGGTTAAAGTAGTACTGGTTCGGAAACACGTACAGAATGCAACAAAGAGATAAACTAGGTATTTCCCCGAAATAAGTGCCGCAAGATGGTCGGGAGAATCCCAAACGGAGATGATGGGGCGTTCACAAGTTCTTAAAGGTATGGCTAGATAAAACAGGCCACGGAACGGGTCTGGAACTACGAGAGAGGTCTTTGTTCAGCAAAAGGGATACTTATGCAGGCTAATACTGGCTAAAGAAAAATAAAAAAATAGAAATTATGTTTAAAAATGTTTATTGTTATTTAGTCATATTAATGTTTTTCTAACGCATTTCTTTTTTGATGAATATGTACTATGACATATTATTGTTTTATGTTGTAAATTTATGAATTA
The DNA here is from genome assembly GCF_050436995.1 of Anticarsia gemmatalis. Taxonomy (NCBI): domain Eukaryota; kingdom Metazoa; phylum Arthropoda; class Insecta; order Lepidoptera; family Erebidae; genus Anticarsia; species Anticarsia gemmatalis. Next base: position 8,752,933 of record NC_134752.1, read on the forward strand.
TAATTGGCATTTTATGGCTAAGGATATAATCAATCGAGTATCGAATAGCTGTTAAATTTGACAGGACTTCGATATTACCGAGTTGAAGTTTCATAACAGCATTACTGTCCGAATTATGTATGCCATACAAAGAAAAACCAATAATAGAGTGTTATATTTCCGACAGCTCTATTTCAAAGTGAGGGGCTTAAGGCATTATATCATGGGTAGAAGTAGATACTTAGTAAACGTACACATTGCGTGACCGTACCACTACGTTGCTCTATGTAATAATTTACTTCGCGACATAAAAGTACTGCGGGCAGGAACGTGTGTATACATTTATTATGTTGAAAAAATCTACATAATAGCTTTCCTACGTTCTGGCTAACCAAGTGTAAAAACAGAAATATCTGAAGAAGCACGAAAAAAGAGCTATCACTAAAATTGCAACTGACTATCAAAATCCAGATATAAATAGTACCGTTTGAACTTTTAAGTATTACACTTTCGAAGTAGCAGTTTTATTATAATTTATTATAATCATCAGATTTTTTGTGTACTAATCTATACTAATATTATAAAGCTGAAGAGTTTGTTTGTTTGTTTGTTTGTTTGTTTGTTTGAACGCGCTAATCTCAGGATCTACTGGTCCGATTTGAAAAATTCTTTCAGTGTGAGATAGCCCACTTATCGAGGAAGGTTATAGGCTATATAACATCACGCTACGGCCATTAGGAGCGGAGTAGCAACGAAAAATGTTACAAAACCGGGGAAAATTATGACCCTGCATTCTCATGTGACGCAAGCGAAGATGCGCGGGTCAGCTAGTGAACTAATAAGGCTTTTCTGCAGTACGCCATCGCTCGATCTTTAACTATTTGTTGTACTTGCTAGCTAGTTTTTTATATTATTTCACCCCACAGAGCATCTCCCTACACTACGTTGCTCCGAAACTTTCAAAGGAATAATATACTCTCCGGAATGTAGGTAGTTAGTATCCGAATCGCAATGTGATTTAGGTAATTTGTTCATTAAAATAATATTCAACTAGATAAAACTATCAAGGACTTCAATCAAACGACACAAACTTTCTAACAAATTGAGTGTTTAAAAGCAATTACCTAATAAACAAACGACACTGAAGAAAAAGAAGCGGAAATTTTGAACCGTTGTACTTTTGATAAAGTTTGAATGATCTCTTTGACAAAAATTAACAACGTATTTAAGAACTACTAAGCGTGTCCAGTTGGTTAAAAAATTGACGACATAGGTAAACCTTTATTGAATTGCAACGTTACTGGCGCATAAAGGACGCTAGCAGAGCGATACGATGTCTTTTTATTCAGTTTAAAACCCATTACTATCACGTTTTGGCATTTATATTATTAAACATTTTTATAAATTTAAAGTTTTAGGCAACCGAGTTTACAGTTGCAGTCGCAGCACTTTTGCCTGACAATGAATAGCAGTAGCAGTAGCAGTCAGTTTTAGTTACAACGAAATATTCGTAGTGTAAAAAGCTATTCGATCTTCTTCGATCAACCATTTGGCTCCCTTGGCTCTCTATAAGTTCTAGCACGATTCTCTATAATCGAAACCATTGAGTAATGAAAATTTTACATTTGAAACGTACTGCAAAATTTGTTTCTACGACGTCCGCTAGAGGCGATTTTCATACTTTTGGCCAAATATTGAAAAGCACTGCATAGTCTTTCAAATGTTTTAATACATAACGGCACAAACATCAACAACAGTAAACGAACAAAACACTTTATAATTCGCATTGTTTTCAGTAGATAAGGCAACGAAGTCGCATAACATTACCAACACGTACTAAATGCATTTATTAAAACATAAATATTCAAGTTAATGTTGGCTATGACTCAACAATCGGCTTTCTTTTACGTCACACTTTATGTGGACCGTACTCGGCTCTTACTTGCGTTTTTTACATGAAATACGCACATCTTTATACAAAACGGGCAGGTATTTGACCCTGTAAACCTTGCTGGATTTTATGTGAATACATGAATACATACATATTTTGTTTTCCAGTCTTCCTAGGCTACAATAAGCAACACTGAGATTGGTGGTAGTGTATAATGGGACAAGAATTGCCTGAACTGAGGAAAAGGGAGTCACAACTTTCTTGGCTACAAGAAGCATCTTGAATTATCTAACACAAGAGGAAAGGGCTTGTCATTCTATTTGAAGATGGCTGTCGCCAAACTCAGCCAATAACATTTAACACACAATGAAATATGAAATATAAAAAGAAGTAAACGACTATTACAAATTAAAATTACCATAAAATATTTCAATGATATTAGAGTATATAGCACTAATAGTTTGTGCTCTATGTCGGAATTCTATCTACGTGATTTTAGTGTCATCTCTTAGGTTAGTTAGGTTAGGTTAGTAGGTCTAGCTATACATATTTCATGTGGCACGAACGCCACGCCCACATGCCCCTTCCTCTTGTGTTAGTTATACCGTGAGGAGAATGTTACACTACCCGCCAGCTGTATCATTGTCTATGATCGCTTGAAAAAACAAAAGACGAAGGTGACTCTCTCCTTCCCTCCATACGAGCATTTACTCAATGATATAACTGTACAATACAGTAATTATTTGTTGTTATTTAGGTTTTTCCCCTTTTGTTTCGTATTACATAACGTAAGTAAGTTAATATATTTAAATATTCCAATTATATTATAATAAGTGTCACGATCCGTAAGTAAACTACATAACAAATTTTTATTGTCATCGTTTCATAATTATTTGTTTGCTATGTGTCTTAGCCTAGACATTCGTTTAATTACGAGAGAAATATGGATAAATACGTATCTAATAACTAAAATCACTTTTAAATCTAACATAATTATCGAATCGGACTTAAAGTAATTTCCACTGCCTAATTTCAAGTATTTTTCATAATAAACATCTTTAACAGTTATATCATTATATACTATACGTTCTATTACCTTGCAAGTAACCTGTTATCGGCCATCTTCAGGTTACAAAAGCCTTTAGCTAGAACTATACAAAAAGCCACCTCATACTATTCCGGTAGAAAAACCAAACTAAATTATACGTTATGTGAAAGGTCAAGCGACGCGAGTACAAAAACATCCACACGAAGACTTTATTACACAGTTAGTTTTTCTTTCCAAAATGTACACAGCTAACCCCCGATTTTTGTGCAACATTTAGCGGTAGTTTATCTATTTAATAGCGTTTAAACTCACATAATAAACTACCGCTAAATGTACCTCAGAAACCAGGCATAAGTCAGTATTCTATAGTTCAACATATAGTAGAGCCTTGTATGCGGGGTTTCTGGCCGGTGATCGTATACTAACATGACTGACCCGCAAGCTTATGCAGCTGATGGTGGCCTGTTTGATACACATTTATTTATTAATGCACAGAATTGGAAAGACATATTAGGTAAATAAATCATGCATGCCAAGGCTCTCTACCAAGTGGCCACTTGTCGGTTGTTAAGGTTATATAACTGTTGTTTTTTGAAAAGCCCCGGCTGCTATACTTTGATGTCATCATCATTGTCCTGTATTCATTAATTGCAGATGGTTGAGGTGACTACAAGAAACATTTAAAGAATTTGGTCTCATGAAATAGAGCGGATACAGTGACAACTCAGGACTTCTCCTAAAAACCAACAAAACTCTTTGATGAATTTTACCCCAAAAATTAAAATTGGTAGCGGGATTCAATGGTAGTAACATGGCGGTAACATAAGCTACAGTTTGGATAAAATATAAAAATGTTGCTTATGATTCAGTCAGCCAGGTAATTGTATAGAAGGAAAAAAGTACAAAGAGCGTCAATTAAGTCGCCATTTCAGGGATTCTTTTTTTACATTGAATCTTAAAGTAATTAAATAAAAGTAGTTGTATAAATTGTTCGCGGCACGCTTGGTCACCGCACGCTATAACAACACCATAAAAAATCAATACCACGTTGGTCTTGAAAACATTCTTGGGTTTCACTTTCACATCTTTGTTTCAAGTGTTGAACACAGCACAGATAATCCCTTGTTATATAATTTTAAGGCTTTTAATATTGTTGATAAAAAATATTACGGAATAAATCCAATTCCCAACCTTTCTAAGTTTTTCATACTATAGACGATACATATAACTTTGTCTACTGGAAAAAAACTACTGTGAACTTTGAGTGAATAAATCTAAAACACTTGAATAAATGAAAACTTACTATAAATGTACTAAACAAGTAGAGAGTACGGCGTACCTATGTCGTAGTTATTTAGCGAACAATAAGAAATACACCTTAAATTTATTGTATTTGTCCGATTGTAAACCTTTAAATGCTACGAACAATAACAATGCGACAAAGAAAATAATACCTACCTAAATAAATAATTATTACTTTGGAAAATACCTTTCCAAGATTATGTCCTGTTTTGAAGTCCTAACTTGGATAATGACGAGTTATGCTAGGCGTCCATAAACGGCATGACACGTCAGGGGATCCTGAGGCATCCCTCCATGTATCGCCAGAAATGCCTTGACGTTTTCAGGTATGTCATCGCTTCGTTGCCACAATAAGGAAGGGGCGGGCAACGAAGTGTGAGGCGTAGGCAATCTTTTACTTGGGACGCGATGTATCCGAACGTAGGTACCGCGACCTGGCCCCTTTATGGTGACCGTGGAAGGAACATCGTCAGGTTTATAGACGGTATGCCCAATAAGATGGAACGCGTGCGGAAGAGCCCGACATACCCCTGCGCTCCCTGGGCGCAAGGCATCCAGTAACGCATTTTCATGAGACATAACTAAACAGACATAACATATTAAATGTCGTGATTACACCAGAAGCACGTCAGATTGTTTTCGTATCTACAAGTAAACCAAAAAATCCCATGCTGTGTCGCCAGTGTGTACCAGGCCTTAAGTCGTGGAAATTTCATATTAGTAAGTGTAGCCGTGTGAAAATATTGTTAAGGTAATTGACGCAGTATAATAAGCATAAACATAAAGGTTATGCGTATTTGTTGTCAAAAAAATAATATGAAATCATGCATTCATGTACTTCAAAAATGTAAATTCTATTTCCTGTTGGAAATTGAAACTTAACACTAAACTACACATAAATGTAGATTATGTTAAACTAGCTGACCCGCGCAACTTCGCTTGCGTCACACAAGTTTTTTACTGGTACTCTGCTCCTATTGGTCGTAGCGTGATGGGCTATCTAACACTGAAAGAATTTTTCAAATCAGACCAGTAGTTCCTGAGATTAGCGCATAATTCAAACAAACAAACTCTTCAGCTTTATAATATTAGTATAGAAGTAAGGATTACTTTACTTTTGATTCTAGATTAAAATTCAAAGGAGGAAGAATTGTTATAAGCATTTTCATTGGTATTTTCATGCTACTTGAACGAAAATTATCTTTTTTCAACATTCAGCCCGACGAAGCTATTATCGTCTATGAAATTGAGAGGCAATAATAATGTAATACTTAGATCTAGATTGTGATACTCCGTTAACAATATACTAACACAATAATAAATTGATTTGCTTGCGGTGAACCACTTTATATTAGTTTAAACTAATGTATCTCGTAATGTGACTCGTGAAATGTAATAAAAGTTTAGATTTTTAGAGCATATTCTTACTTTTTACTTATTTTTACTTTCTTGCACCTATTATGTCCCACTGCTGGGCAAGGGTCTCTGAAGTTGAGGGAGCGGTTAGGTATTGAGGCTGGCTAAGGGCGGCTTGAAGACGTTAAACAACTTCTGGGCATGCAACATTTCATCAGGATGATTTTCTTCGCCGTCGGCCGTAGTAGCAAGTGATCATAATCATTTTTAAATAAGTTTAATTTATATGTCTGTATTATAATAAGCAAAAGTGTTAGAAAAAAACTATCTTTCCGTTCTCAGTTTACATCATTCATTAAACCATTGTAAATGGATCGAGATATAAAACTTTTAACATTCAACAGGAAACAACTCGTTGACTTTATGATTAGTAGCAATAAAGCATTTTCTAAATAAATCTAAGTCTATTATTATTAATTTATTGTTGAAATAGTGGTACTACAAATGTATTATTATGAACGCCAATTTTCTAAAACACCTACGTAACATGCAATTTCTCATTACCCGATAATTCCAACTTTTAACATTACACGGGAGACCTTGGCCGAAACGTCAAGCAAACAAAGTAAAATGCATGATACACTTTTTACCCGGAATATTTACTTGTAAAAAGACATCAAAGTATGCTAAATAAATCCATTTAAAAAGTCATCATGCACAAAGATCTGTTGTCATTTAATCTATACCCGTCTACCACTTAACATTGTAAATCGCTACCGTGAAGCGTAAACAGAATCGATGCCATGACAACCGTTTATTACAAATAAAGAAAAAACACTGACCTCATCGCCTTGCGAAAATGTCGAGCGAACTGAAATTATAGAAACTTAACTTTATTTACCTGTTGTTGTTTATAACAAGTACATAAGTTGTAACTTTCAGTGGATAGAAATATAGGATAAAACAATTAACAATACTGACTGTACTTTTTGGACCAATGATTTTTTCTTGACCTTAGAATCGAATTTCAATGGCTCCTGTAGAAATACATATATGACAATGCTATGTATTACCGTAGTTGTAAGAGTTCATAGTTATTTTGTTCATGGTAAGATTAAAGGTTTTAAATGTTTTTTAATTCTACATTTATTTTACAGTAGGCATAGACAGTTGATTAGAGGACACAACATCTAACATAATTAATTATTTAATCAATTATTATTCTTTAATTCCGATTTCTTATCTATTATTTCTATCCTTAAAAAACTTAATTTGACAAATAACTACAACGTTTTTAACGACAATTTATTAAAATCTGTCAAACGATCAACCTCTTACTTGACTAACAAAAAATATAATCTTAATTAACACGATAATTTATTTTATTTATTAATCAACGTTATCATGTCTTTTTCTACACCATGATCTAATCACAACAAATAAAACAAGCATTATTTATGTATGATATGTTCATTAATATTCACATGGCACTCCTCAGATTTACCATGACTGTGAGTCAACAGTTCTAAGTGAAGGCACATTGTTGACACAAATGTTCGACTCCGTAGACGTATCGAGTGTGTCTAATTAAAATGTCTAGCCGAAATGTAGAATTGATATTCTATACTTATTATTGTGTAATCTAATTAAGTAATATTATTAGTTTTATACTTAATAGCTATGTATTAGCAGCTTATAGGAACTGTAAAGAACCGAGTTAAAAAAAAATCAGCGAAGTTGTTGTAATTTTAAGTTATAATCCAGGTCAAAGATAATCTACATTAAAGAAGGTTAAGAAAAATTGTGGAAATGGAGAATGAGACTATCTATCTAGAATATAATTGGACACAACGTACAATAAAACCTTTCTTAATAATTGATCGTTTCCGAAAATAGATGATTAAAATACCAGTCTTGAAAATACCTCCTTTAATTTAATTACTAGAGGTTTATATTGTTAGACTCAAGTTAATGTAGGAGAGAAAGAGACTATAGCCTTATAAGGTTATGTAGGAGAGAAAGAGACTATAGCCGTAAAGAAACATGGTAACAAGCAACAATATTTGAAGACCATTTCAATATTAATATTATTCTAATTCATTTGAATCTTCAATTGTTTGGTGATGGAATTCGTACACATACTATTTATGGTCACGTGTGTAGGCGACTAGTATTCAGAGGTTATTGCCTTCTAGTAATAAGCTAACTTTAATGACAAACCTACGTAAAAAATGGTTAAAAGAAACTTTGACAAAGGCATATTGAAATTAGATAAAATATAATTCCTTGAAATAGGTACTTCATTAGCGCTCGAAACAAAGATGTCTTTTTATATTTTAACGCAAATATGATTTTGTTAGAATATTGAAGCTGTCTTTTTTAAGTGAAATTAACAAAGGCAGATAAGTAAGTAGAGTCACGTTATTTCTTATACAGATTAAGTAGCATTAAAAACCGTATTTCGTCGTTTAAATCGCCTAAAATTTACAAAAAAAGTCCTTGAAACGCGAATGAAAAATTCCTATTACAAGCTGAAATAGTGAAAACATAACGCAATAACTACTTCATAAAAAAATAATCATGAAAAAAACACTATTTAAAATGTAGTGATATCCAAGTTTTTGTCAAAGTAAGCATGTTTTACAGCTAAATGAATGGATCATAAAGATATGAGTAAATCTTAAAACATCAGTAAAATCCCTCAGTGTTGTATCACGCACTCAAAGTATGTCATGTCTTCACAAATATGTGAGCACAAATAATAAACATTGACTTCTTTAAACGGCTTTTACAAAGATGGAAAAAACGTTAGGTATCGCAACTTCTTGCAAAGTTTACGGTCTGAGCTCGTCTTTTACGGTCGTACTGATAATAGCAAGATTTCAAGTAAGTGATTGACAGATTTATTTCATTTAAATGCTTATTTACTATTATATACACTTTACAGTATTGCTTAGAATTGCTTCTGATGACGATTACCAGCGCTTACTGCCAAATAGTTCACTTGAAACTACAGTAGGTTATTACGGAATCTTTGTCTATGTTTTTAGTTTTATGCAACCTAGGTTTTGTCGCGGCAACTTTTAAATACTCAGCCATTGTCTACTGTATTGACAGTTGATTTCAAAGGAGAAACTGGGCTTATCTTTTTTTTTAATTGTTGGCTGTCAGACATCTATACTAATATTATAAAGCTGAAGAGTTTGTTTGTTTGTTTGTTTGAACGCGCTAATCTCAGGAACTACTGCTCCGATTTGAAATATTATTTCAGTGTTAGATAGCCCATTAATCGAGGAAGGTTATAGGCTATATATCATCACGCTACGACTAAAAGGAGCAGAGTACGAGTGAAAAATGTTACAAAAACGGGTAAAATTTTCACCATTCTCTCTTATGTGACGCAAGCGAAGTTGCGCGGGTCAGCTAGTATTTAAATAAATATGTTAGCCAATTCAACATCTTTGATTTTTGACTACAAAAAAATTACGGCGCCACCCGCAGCGTATACAACTGCCGATCACGAGGTCTCAGGTTAGATTTCCGGATTGAGTGAGGTGCAATTAGCAATTTGTGCAGTCTTTCAGTAGCCCGGAGTTTGATAACGTCATGATATATTGCAATAGGCTTGCCACTCTTACATGGGACTAACATTTTTAATGGCGAAACGAGGGTGTATTTCATACACCTCTGCCTTCAGGTATAACAGGCATATTATTAATTATGTATGTACTTAAAAGTCTTTAAATAACGTGTGAACTTTGTAATATTTTGATTAACCCTTTAGTGACTTTTCGCGTCATGTTAAAACTCCAATAAATGTCAGAAACAATTAACATGTTAGGTACATCATATTTTAAATACCACTGTATTCCGTAAACCGTACATACCACATATTCTTTCATATAACTAGGTACTTGTGCTAGTAAAGATAGATTCAATGATTTGTAATATATCTTGAATAGATAAAAATACAGGATAATTGAGTTAATTGATTAAACAATAAAATATAATAAGTGCTTTATACTTATTGGTTTTGTTATAAGAATAAGATATAAATAGGAGAAGTATACATACATATTATAAGGACGAATGTGTTGTAGCTATAGGCAACAAATACATACCTACATGGAGCCTTTTAATCTTTTAAGGATTCCGTATCCGAAAAATAAAAAAACGTGACCCTATTACTAAGATTTCGCTGTCTATAGTCACAGTTAAAATGACACAGATGATGTTTTTGGTTGCTGCTTTAACAACAAACCCTCAATATTTTTTGTTCTTTCTTACCTTTTTTTGAAGCTCTTTTACTATAATTCGCGAATCACCATCTAGAAATATCAAGGAAATCGTATTTTACCTAGAAACTTTTCCGTATAAATAATTTGATCTTAACCTATCAATTACTCTTTTTACGATCTGTAAAGTCCCACGCGACGATCGCATGTTTTGCAATGCGGATAATATTCAAGTGGCGAGTAATTACTTGTAAGTGGCATCTAAACAATAAATTGCATCGAGAATACCCAAACATACCTGTATTAGTAGTACCTCGATTCTCTACCACTATCGACTACCGACAACCGGCTAGCTATCGATATTTGACATTTAGAATGTACTGCCAAAATGTTTCCTACAACACCCGTCAGAGGCGCTGATCAGATTTTCATACAAAATTTCTCGATAACAGTTCGGTTGTCGGTAGTCGATAGTAGTAGAGAATCGGGGCACTGTTGACTTGCTATTGACATACATTGCATTTTAAATAGGGTAACAATACGTTACTTTAGCGAGAAGAATTAGTTTTCCACGGCATTTAGCATACTGGTGAGAAGACAATGCAGTTTGAACGAGTTTATTGAATCCATATTTGTGGTTTCATTTTGTTAAGTTACAGAAGTGTATGGTGATTTAAGTATTTCTATTACAAATTTTCTTTTTGACATTAATTTAGGAGTTTTCAAGCTATAGTATGTCCAAGATAAACCAGCTTTTAAGGGTCTTCTTAATAGGTATAGCATACAGCGAATAAGAATGTATTACTATGTAAAGAAAATGTAAAATCTATAAAATATCGTTCCCGTTGAGTTAGTTATGGTCTACGAATAACAATAAACTTGTAAATTCATTAAAATAAATTGAGACACGCAATCAGATAATATTTTGTATTAATTATAACGACTGTTATTTTAAGTGTCGTGCTTTAGCGTTAACGAAGGAAGACATATTTTCTATTCGCCATCGCCCAGCATCAGGAATAAGTCAAACTTATTTCAAATAACAACATAGAAACATACATAACCAGCATAATAATTATAAATGCAATAATCTATGTACATATTTCAATAAGTTAATTCTCAGTCGTATCGTAAACCATATGTTTATAGCAGCATATAAAGAGTCTCTATTGTTATACTCAAGTAACACACAACACACGTCCTAGAGATTTACTTGTCAATACACAATATGACAAACACAAAGGACTGGATAAACTGCGGAATACAAGACTTTTGTTCGTAATCTAGGTATTATAATATTACTAGAGGCCGCCCGCGACTTCGACCGTGTGGAAACCCTTCCCGTGTAAATCCCGATCCCTCGGGAACTCCGGGGTAAAAACTACGTAAGCTTATGTGTTATTCTGGGTCTTCAGCTACCTACATAACAAATTTCATCGTAATCGATTCAGTAGTATTTGCGTGAAAGAGTTACCAACATACATACTCACAAACTTTCGCATTTATAATATTACTAGGATGTAAAAGATTATGATGTCATATGCTCGTTCTACCTTACGCCATTGTACATCTTGAAATATTTATTACAAAAGATGCGGTCCCTACCGCTGGGTTGTAGAAGAACCGGTTTCCGCGACATGTCGTGTGCTAAGCCCACCGTTTATACAATTTACTTACATATTGACCATCTCGGAGAACCTTGACCAAGTAACATCGAGATAAATTCCCAGTAGAACACGATTATGGTCATAGTATTGTAAACAAGTTAAATTTCCATAACCATCAGGCTAAATGGAAAATATTATAGCTATTAGCTTTTGCCCGCGACACTGTCTTAATATTAAGATTGTTGAGATTTTTTCCTAAGAACAGATAGACCTAGTTATACGTTACTGATAAACCACTATTGTATATTAGGTATGTCGTTTTCGATCGCTTTTGGAGTTCACCTATTTATAAGTATTATCCAATCACTGGTCTCGGTTCAAGCAGCCCGAGCGGATATCTCATTCTAAAATGGTACCCTGTTTAGCTCTTCGATAGAAATATGAAGTCTTTTATACTGCATCTGAGTCTGCAGTAGGTACAGCCGTGAATGGAACAGACGGACAGATTTACTTTGATTTTATAACATAAGTCAATATCGAACGTATTCTTGTTGTTGTATAATAGATAAATTATTTACCTATTGAAAAAACCATAGGTACAGCGGAAATTTCTGCATTGTAAGACTAGATTGATTGATGAGTTACTAAAATATATTATAAAATGCCTTGCTTACCTACTCAGTACGCAATTTAATAACCGGATGGAATACAAATAATAATTATAAAACTTCCACTTGTCTCATCTTATTATCTGTAACATTTAGAACGGAAACAAACTCATTATTCAAGCAATTAACAACTAACGGGTTGCTTTTCTTATCCAATGCATTTATTTCTACACTATCTTTGTAAGTAATTTGCAAGAATGTGCAAACATTAACCGTTTCTTCAGTCACAATTAAAACTGGTAGGTACCTATTAGTTTTTTTTTTTCATTAAAAAGACAACTCTCGCACTAAGAATAGCACTCGTGTCGTGGGGACACAAAGTACAACCCACGACCTCCAAACGCACTGGTAGTGGTGAGGCGACCACCTTAACCACTAAGCCACGGAGGGCCTTCCTCCTCAATCCTTAAAAACAGCTTAAAGCATCTCTGCTGACCTTACTAAGTGCATGTATAATGAACCAACTGTCTCATCGGCTATCGTGTACTTACATTGTTAAATAACTATGAAACTTGAAATAAAAGCCTACGCCCCCTATAACTGTAATTAATTGACATTGATTCGTTATAAAAGTCGGCATAATTGGTAAAATAAACAATTAGTGTTATTGCTGTTTACATCAATCTGCTCATTATGTCAAAGGTGGCAATGAAGAGGATCTTAAACCTAAGATAATCACTATGAATCGATGTCAACGATGTCATTCAGTGCTCAAGTATTGAAATGCTGTTTGACTCAGATTTAGGTAAATAAATATCATCGGATAACTCACACTAGGTCATCGAATTCCTAACTAAGCAGAACTTGTACTATGGTTACCAAATAACTGATAATCATACTTACAAGACCTTATTACTTTGTCCTACCTTTAGTTTACTTTTAGTCTTGATGTTAACACCTGCGTTAGTCCTGGAGGCGACGCTTGCCCAGCAGTGGGAAGGTAATTAATTAAATTTACTTCTTTTATATAAATTCTTGATGCTCCAGACGCTCCTCCTAGATCGGATAGTATTCTTTACACACTGTACATAGGTTAAGCCGTTAGAAATTACAACAGAAATGGGAAAACACTCTTTAAGTAAATTGTTTAAAAAATGTTGATTAATACAAATAAATATGTGAGGTGTAACTGACTGACTAACAGTAGCATCCTTGTGTACCAGTTTTCACGTAAACGTGTGGCAATAAAAGTTATTGGACTGTAAAATCAAGACTTCGAAATCAATGTTTATTTCATTGAATCATGTTATCTTTTAAGCGAACACTTTTTTGCTTGTACCCATTTTAAATCCGTTGTACGGAGACAGAGTGCATTTTGTTACCTGCTATGTGATAAATAAGTCACCTAAATCTAGCTTACACATTTTTTTTCGAATGCGTGCATTCGCTATGTTCGTGTAGAATACTCTTTATACCGTATAGGTACTTACCTAAGTCATAAATACGATATTTCATAAATATTTAATTACTTACGCATTTGTTTAACAATATTTATTTTTACATCACTGTCGAAAACATGATTAAAAAGATTAACACGTGCCTATTAAGCCAATATTTAACTACGGAATAGTGAAGATACTTGCCAAGCTTGACTATTAAGGTAAATGGGGGTATTTTTTGTTTTGTAAAATGGACAGTGAAGCGGTAAATTGCCATCAACGACAGAGAAAGCATAAAATGCACAAATGATAGTAATAATGTACCATGCAGGTGCTGTCACTATCGCTTTAAAAAATTGTATATTAGTCACATGTTAGCGTGTATCTTTCCTATGTCAAAACGATTACGTAAGTCGCTACAAATACTTAAAAAGTAAGTAGTTGTATCTACTTACTAGCAAAGTATTTCAGGCTCAAAAATATGTTGAGTTACACTTTGTAACGTTTTATCTTTAGACTAGTTTTAAAATCTCTGTGTATTAGCAGTTTGTAGTATGATGCTAATATCAAATTAATTTGTTATTGATATTTTTATACAAAAAGTGCCTACTATTAAAAAATGTTAAGTTTTGTACAATTTTTTTACTTTTTTTAAATATTTAATTACTTGGTTAATATTGTAGCTTAGGTTGTTTACCAACATCAATGTAATCGACCTGTTAGTGGCTGTAAGTAATAAAACTGTCGGAAGTGTCAAAGGAAAAGTTAATGATGTACATTTTCACTGGCTTCCTCACAAGAATGGCGCCTGAAATAACAGTGTTAATGAAGAATACGCAATGAAACAATGTATCAGAAATCACTAAGTATAAGCACCTACTACTTACCTACATTATAAACAAAAAAATTGTAAGCATCGAAGCAATTTGTTGCATCCTCAGGTCTGATGGAGACAAACATGACTATGTGTATGATACTCAGAGTTAAATTGTTTGCTACTCCCCTACTACGATTTTTTCTACTGTCACTTACCAGACAAAAGTTTGTTCTTTAGCTAGCTCTAGCGCTACAACTGTTTTTTAGCCTATTACTGTCCCACTGCTGTGCAAAAGTCTTCTTCCAAACAGAGGGAGTGCGGGAAATCTGCTTTACAACTACACTGAAGACTACAAGAGTAATAAAAAGCATCGTGTTATAGTATTGCGCAGGAAAATCCAGTATTTAAGTTATCAATACCTATCACTTTTAAACAATCAGAAAAACTAATTAAAAAATAATAGTTACGTTAATTAGTATGAGAGTATTGCAAACTAAATGATTAGGAACTAAATAAATTATTATGTAGGTACCTACCTACTTGCCTATATTATGTTCCGCATATTCAATTGCAAAACAAATAACGAACAGTCATTTTCTTTACCTATTTACGTTAAGCGTTCTTTCTTTATGACGACTCCATGGCATTTATGACAATTCTTATTAAGTATTTACAATGTATTCTAGTACATCCTTGTAGCTCTTATTTGCAGTGTGATGTTGTATGACTATGGTGAATCACGACTTATCCGTTGAACAAACCA
The DNA here is from genome assembly GCF_050436995.1 of Anticarsia gemmatalis. Taxonomy (NCBI): domain Eukaryota; kingdom Metazoa; phylum Arthropoda; class Insecta; order Lepidoptera; family Erebidae; genus Anticarsia; species Anticarsia gemmatalis. The sequence goes on from NC_134752.1 coordinate 8,767,978, forward strand.
TCTTACATTGATAACGCGATGATTAGAAGATGTAGGCCTACGTTAAATTTAATTGTAATTATGACAAGAAGGAATTCGTTCTAGGAAACAGTTGATCATATAGGTAGTCAACAGTATAGTCAGAGTAATGTCATCAATAATAAATTACCCAGTATCTTGACAGTGATCCTTTGGATTATACTTTTTATTATTTGCTAGCTGATTCTCGCAACTTCGCTTGCGTCACGTAAGAGAGAATGGGTCATAATTTTCCCCATTTTTGTAACATTGTTTACCGGTACTCTGCTCCTATTGGGCGTAGCGTGATGACATATAGCCTTTCTCGATAAATGGGCTATCTAACACAGAAAGATTTTTTTTTAATCGGACCGGAAGTTCCTGAGATTAGCGCGTTGAAACAAACTCTTCAGCTTTATAATATTAATATAGATAACACATATCTTCTGGGCATGCAGTCTCCAAACCGCTCTAGGCCAACGTACTGGACTCCAGGCCTAACCCCACCGTCATTCGGGAGGAGCCCCTTGCGCAGAAGGGGACTGTCATAGGTTAACAAAAAAAATATAGAACATACCTATCTACACTTGCATCCCTTAACTTGCTTGTATCATCCACCTGTCTACTTTACGAGTTACATTCAACGAGAACCACAAGTAGGTACCTACCTACCTACTAAACAAAAATTCACCTTACCACGGAGTAATAAAAAACATAGCATTAATGGAATTCCTACAAAATGTCATTAGAAACGAACTTAAGTTCCACTAATACTTGCTATTAAATATACGAGCAATGCACCTGCGAATCAATTGTGCAAGTTTAATCGCAATCATAATCGTCCTCATTAATGTTTCAATAACGTCGAACGAACGTGACTGGCCTAAATGTGTTATCCAATGTTGGACAAACGAAATGCAAACCAATTGTTACGTTGGTGATTGAAACTACACAATTGGTTCCCCAACTTTAGAGCAACTAAACTACCTCTACTTTGATTGTTGTAAATAGGTAGTTAAATAACAATTTATTGCTGCTTCGTTTGTGCTTCATTATGGTTAAATAAACCAATTGAGATCGACCTAATACGAAGCTCATTACAGCTACATTCCTAATAAGTAGCAGTAGTACCAAGTATATGTAATTTGGAAACCAACAAAACCTCACTACGGGAGTAATTTATGTAAATTAGTCCGAAATTCTCAATCTAATCTGCAGTTGCGACAAGAGTAATGTACAAGAATATTTTTAAAAATTCCTACTTCTAATTTGATTTTGCAGTTGCGATAAGTGTTCAGGATTTTTTTTTTAAATTCGTACTTCTGTCGTTTTAACCTACATTAAATCGTGAATCCTCAAAAAAAATGGTAAGATTGAAAGCCCCTGAATATTCATGAATACAAACATGTCTTTCTGCGGCGTATTTAGCGCTGTAACAATACTGTATCCGTTCAAGTGGATTTTCCATGGGACTCATGCCTATAGTTATTATAACGTATTGCCAATTGAAATTTCTCTAGCATCTAAAATAGGCATGTACCTAGTTTGTATGCTGTACCTAAATATACACTTATATCAACAATTAACGATTACATATTCTTAATGTATCGAATTACCAACACGCAAAGCATCCAATACATGCAGATATTTCATAATGTTATCTAACATTAGTTTATCATAGATACTATGTCTATGCGTGTGAAGCACTCCGATAGTAGCAGCCGATACCGTCAGTAGATGCATAATAAAATAATTTCAGTTACTTTGCGCAACGGCCGTTTCACCAACGGAAAAGGAAGGCGGATGCGTCACGGTCGGTCGAATTAAACAAGTGTTCAGGAAAATTTGTACATGTAACTGGTTCTTTGAGTATTGCAACTTGCGTGGAAGAATGATAAGCATTCATTCTGTTAGTAGTTAGTTAGTAGCTTACCTGATTGTCGACAACGTGATGAAGCTATCGTCGCGTGCAGCAATTGTCAACAATGCTAGTTATAAATTGTGACAATTTCTATATCCGATTGGCAGAACACATTTTCTTTTATTTTTTCTAAGAATACGATAATTAGTTAACGACTCAATTATTTCGTAATTGGTTCACTTGTAACTGTTTGGCACATAAATACTAGTGCGCGACATTCTACATCCGCGAATATGAAAAGTAAAAGTGATTTATAACAGTAGCAATTATAATAGTCGGAACATTAGTCTGCCTAGACTTCAGTTTTGTGACTAGCTGACAAAATTTGTACGCTCTGTACAAAACTACGAATACAAGAATATAACTATAAAAACTATACAATTTAAAGAAAACAGCATTTTTAGGGCCACTATCAGTCGACGTCAAAGACATCAGCTTATCAAATCGTTGACCTTCAGACAGCAGTACAATTTAACCATTAAGTTACCTGATGTTATACATTTTACCAACTATAAGATAAAAGTCTAACTTATTTATTTTTTGACTATAAATAGCAATATGGTGTGATTTCTATGATAGGTAGTAAAATAAAAACCAGGTAGTAAATAAACATATTTATGTATATCCATTTTCTTACAAAATTATTTACAACACCATTATTATGCACATATCCGCTGTCATATAAAACATTACATTGATAAATTAACGTTTCTAAAGCGAATGTACAGCAAACTATAAGTAGATATACTATTTACTAATAAGCTTAACTAATTGCAGATCAATATTAGGCACCATTCCATAAACAATAATTACATAACAGAATATTTGCGATACCTAAGCCATTCCCTCCATTTCATACCAATTTTAAATGATATTTGAATAATATTTTTAATATAAAAATCATTTCTCCAAAACCAAATATTTAAATTAAAAATTACGTTTGATAAAACGGTCTGTATATTGGTGTTCGTTCATCAGTATTATTTTAATTGTAAGGCCATTCGGAGTTCAGTGAACTTAGTTTATATTTTGTTAATTACTATTTATGTTTTTAATTAATATAATTACGGATGACCGTTCTACCTTTGACGAAATAATTTGATGAACAATGAACTTAAAAATAAATGACAGAGATCTTCATAAATAATTATTTTAAGATCTTTCGACATTTTAAATAAAGAGAGTGTGAATGAAAATAGTATACGAAATTGAAACCAAGTAATGTTTTATCTAACGGAAATATATACAGGAAAGAAAGTTTTAAAAGCAAGTGAGAAAATAAATCCAACTACATATCAAATGTATATGAAAACCAAGAATCTCTTCATAATCATTTTATGACAATTTAGATTATAGAAAAGGAATGTTAACTAAAATTTTGTTGCCCGATTAAAAATAATTATATTCTAATGGCAACATCCAACTTCTGAAATACTAGTTTTATAAACATTTGTTTTATTATTATAAATAAATAAAATTGATATTTTAATCAAATAATACATTAATAGAATTAATTATTGCATATAGACATAAATAATGAACATCTTAATATGGGTGAACATAACATGACTTTTCTTTATCGATTTGTTAAATAGTGTTTCAAAAATTGGCTGTTAAGCCCTCAATAATGACTGTGATCAAGCCATATTTACATTCTCATAAGAAAGGATAAGCGATGGCTATAACATAATCACAATAATCATTCAGATTTGACTTTAAATGATGACCACGTCGCTTTTTGCGTCTCCCCATTGTATGAAAAGTACATCGGTTATCTCATAAGAGGCGACTTCGATAAATTGGGAATTCTGACTTGATACTTGTGATCTCATTATACCACCAACTAAATTAGGCTACTCTATACTATTTATACATGTATTACTTTACATTATTCTCGCATAATATATTACATTACATTATCAAAGTAATACTTTTCATTGAATACAATTCCGCCATGTTTTTTTATACCAAGCTATATTCCGACAAAATATTGCCGGACAGACAAATAAACGTTTATTGTCAATGCTGAGAAGCGACGTTGACTAAACAATATTAATTTAACATCAAAATAACGTTAAAATTTACGCTATAAATCTTTTTGCAAATTATTACAATTTGGCAGTACTCGTTTATCGTAACAATCATAACCAATCTCGCGGCAGGAACTTAAAATTGGTCATTTTTGCACCATTTGTAGACAACTGTACTGGACAGCAGTATGACATTATAATATGGTGTTTACTTACACACGACACAACAGTCGAACATTAGAAATAGGCAATGTACATATGTCTGATGCATACAATTGTAATTATTTGTGTTGTTTTCGCCTCTCCTATTCATAAAGTTTCACTATCGTGTCCTATGCGTCAAGTCACGTTCTTATTAATAAACTATTTTCATTGAAGATGCATCGATGTGCGAAGATTATATTATTTAAAGGTGCGGACGTGCTAATATAGACTTTCCCACAAAAATATTAACTCTGAAGTCTGTACAAACTGTTATTTGAAAAGTAAATTAATATTCACGCGACTTTAAGTTCCTTTTTCGAACGGGCGATGTTTAAAAAGCACATATTTCAGTCTTTCCTTCGTTTATATACATGGACCGATAACCATGAAATGATGCGTAAATAAATGATTGTGTGTGATATGTACAACACAATATACATTCCGTACGTCGTTATCATGGCTTAATATCACATATTCATTGGAGTTATGACTAATGGCTATTGTCAAGTCGTTTGTTCACTCTTGACGGACGTTACTTCGGGGTTAAGCTCACATCGACTTTGACACAAAATAACATTAGTAACTTATACCCCCTTCGATTCTGACATAAGGTGTTGTTAATACATCCAACATTTCATATCACACGTTTTAATTCACACATACGTCGTTCTTTAACTCTTAAGCTACACTTGTGTTTATAAAACCTACTATTCTCTACAATAAATTACGATTAATGTCAATGTTAAGAGTTAAAGAAACCTGACTATGTAACACCCTACGAAACAAATTACTTATTTGTATTATTGGGCTGATGTGTAGACCACATTAAAATTAAGGCTCGTTTTACTGAGGTGGTTAGATGTCGTCGAATTGCACTTATTGTTGAGATTGTTTTGTTCATCCTAACACGTTATATGAGACATCGATTACTCATAGCGCACATCACATCCGAATTGACAATCAATACATCTAGGACGTATCCTACACTCGAGTTGCCACAATCACAGTTCATAGGTCAGTAACACGGACGCGGCTACATACTCGTAACAACGCTGGGAGTCCCTGCACTCTCCTCTCTTAGTACATTCGGTGCGGGGCCAGTCATAGCTGCCTGTAGTACGTGGCGCCGCGGTCTTGGGTGACTAGTGCGAGCTGGAGTGCACATTGTGCTGCGCCTTCTTCTTCCGTTGCGCCAACATGTCGTAGAACGGGTTGTGACTGATGGAGCGACGGAGACACTCGATCCATTCATCCCGCTCCTCCACTGTTGCTGCCGACATTCTGGAACATAATTTATATAAATTAGCATTTTATTTCGTGAATAGAGAAGTTTTGTCGTGTTTGTGTATAATAAAGTCACTATTCATTCAGTTTTTGCAATGTTAGACAATAATCGAAAAGATTATAAAATTAACAGATCAGTTACAGTCAGAGATAATCATTCTTAAAAACATATTCAAGCGTAGAATGCCGTTAATTGTTCTTATATAAAATCTGCAATTATTTTTGCAACTACGCAATAATTATTACTTTACATAATAGGGGCTAAACGGCCGATAATATTGCGCAGAGGATGATTTACAAGCTATTATAATTAAATGTGGTTTACCTGTACACGGTGTGTTTTCCTTCAACGACCTTTCCTTCGGAATCAGTCTTGCAGGCCTTAATGAGATCAGCACCACCGCTCGCGTACAGTTCCAGACAATACGGTCGTTGTCTGTCACTCGCCGACCGAACCTGGAGATTAGAAAAAATATACTTAGATATTATACATAAGCGATACCGTCTATTAAGTGAATTTATTATTCAAGGATAATATTATTTTCGAACTGTAATTCTAAATGGTAATTTCACATACATACAGTATCCGAATTTTTCTTACATTGTTTTAGAAGCTGACGAGAAAGAATAAAAAAAATTGGTTTATGCAATACCCCATACAAACTAGCTCGAAACAAACAAACTTGCCGTTTTCAAGACAAAAATAAGTAAACAAATTTAACCTTCTTATAATTATATTGTTACAGAAGTAAAGATTATATCGTGGGCTTATAAAAGGGCGTATCAATGTCGGATCAGTTCATTTCATATTTATCTTATTAAAGGACATTATCGTGACCTCATTGTGCTCCTATTTCTGGCCGTAGGGCTTTATAATATGCCAAATTGAGCTCGATTACCTTCAAGACCTAACAATAGAATAAGAGGAAACGTATGTGATTTCGATATGCATATGACACATTGTTTTGCCGTCCATTTACCGAGAATCATATTATTTAACGTTTAAATTAATAATTAATGCGTGAATCGTTTGTTTATTGATAATGGAATACTGTATTATGTCGGTATTGTTTTAATTTATAATATCAAATAGTGAATCATTTGAAATAGGATATATTTTATGTTTACCTAAACTAACGCCAGGAAACTAAGCTCATGATTCATAATATTATACTGTTAGTTAGTTGAAGGTTATTACAGATAGTCACTACTGCCAGTGTTAGCTGGTTAAAAACACACCTCTCTTTTTACGGACGGATAATTAGGTTCAGTGCAGAGTTGCCATATCCCTTTTGTCGGAAATTTTAAATACTGATACTCGGTTTATTAAGAGTATATTTACCCATAATAACCATATCCAACGTTTGCGTCATATCTAGTTTTATCCATAAAATAATAATTATAACAGTACATAAATACATCGAACAGGAAAACATTTGATATCAAAGCAATGTTTCAACAAAATAACCCGCTAAAACAAGCATATTAATCTACCTATATACTTACAGATATATTCTCTAATGGAATGATTCCTCTAGGCTCTTTGTCCGTCGTGTATTCGAAGTAGTACAGGCAGTTATCGTTCAGAATAAACCACCGTCTCTTCCACGACTTGTATCTAGAAAAAAAAACATCAAATGTCATCACAGGTAAAACTATTTAAACGTAGAAAAAAAAGTAAATTGTTCCTACACAATGTGTTTCGGTTTAGAATTGACTCTTTCGTATTGTTACCGCGATTCGTTGCGTTCTATTTATAGACTGCAGAACACGTTTGTTCAATATCGAGAGTATTGCATAAAGGTTTTTTGATTTGATACCTACTTGTGTCACGATACAAATATTTAGTGACGTCAAACTTGAACCTGTTCGATTAAGTGTGAGAGGGAAAATACCACGAGCGAATTTAAAACTTGATACATTTTATGTATCATTCGGCTTTGGGCTTTCCCCAATTCCTTTCATACAAAAGCTCTTCATAGATTTTGCAGTTTTACATGGAATTTTTAGAATTCATAGAACTATTTTTTATTTGAAACAATAGTCGTCCAGACAAGAAAGAACAATGCATAACGCTACTAACAAATTTTATGTACCTATAAGTATAGAAACCAACAATGATGTTTGAACTCATTATACAGATTCTTTGTTTAACAAATAACTCAACAATATGTACAGTGTACATAGTTTCCGATCTTTAACCTCTATTTATGCTACACGTGGTATGACTGGTGCCAAGCCAAATTACTGTTATTTACTTGTAAGAAAAGCAATAGTAACGTTATTAATTTTAATTTGTTGTAATAAACATAAATAACACGTGGTCATTATGAAACGTAACGCACGTTTGAACCGGACCAATATCAATAAAATCACATGTCTCACGACATTCCGTGTAACGAAACGTGTTGTTTTGATATAGTTTATTTATCAACAAATAGGCTGGAAACTTTCTTAGGTTCAATGTCAATCTACAATCAAAGTGTTATGAGATAAATCTAATTATTATTACGAATGGTTTCATAATTAGTCCGATAATAGAACGTGATCGAATCGCTAAGTAATTTAAAGTCATTGTTCAACTTTGTTCGTCCATTACCAAATGAAATCGTTGTTGTTATTTAAGTATATTGTCAATCAAACTCATGTAACATACAAGGGTAAAGTTCAGAAGCGTTCATAAATAACACCGTTCATTAACACTCATCCTACGTAAGTACGAACATAAGTTAAAAACATGTTTTACATAAGGATGTAGTTACACGTGAAAACACACGTTTCTGTTAGTGTGACGACTCGTACAAACAACATGATAGATTAAGTTATTAGAGCCGGTTGAATATTTGTATAGAAAATTATATCTACGAAACACGCGTACAAGGAATGCTAGTACTATACGTTTTTATTCAGCGTGAAATTATTATATCAGCCTATCCTTTCTTCTAACTATGTTGGAGTCGGTTCCCAGTCTCACCGTATACAGCTAAATACCAGAATTTTACTTAGAACGACTGCCTATCGGACCTACACAACCCAGTTACCTGGGTTATAATATAATACCGTTCGGTCACACTGGTTACCGAAGACTGACAGTTAACGACAGTCAAAGATCTTTACACGATACCTTTCAGTAAGACTTTTCTGTTTTTTTATTCAGCGTGAAAACAGTCTAAATAATTCGCCTAAAGTAATGTATAAAGTATGTAGTACCTTCCGCCTTGCTTCCACAGCCATCCCTCCTTATCCGGGTTAAAGAAGGTATGCATGAGATCGTTGCCGTCGTCCTCGGGAATCTTGAACGGCTCCGTCTTTATCGACTCGTACAACGACTGTAATACAAAAATAAACCAATTAATACACATAAATACATCATTCAAGAATGTAATTAATGTTTTTAAACTCTCGCGACTAGTACACATAATATTATAATGCAACGGGTCTTATACTACCTACTACTACTACTAGGTATCCTAACCTTTAAATTTTCAATCGCGTATAAGACCCGTTGCATTATAATATTCAAGAATGTGTTACTAAAACCGCCCTTCACTTTAAAATTCCCGTTTTAAATACTTAAATACGAGAGTTTCGTGATGGACATAAAACTACCAGTTTAAACAGATACTCACATTCAACTGTGACATTAAGATACTTATATTTATCGCGCAGTTACTCCACAGATAACGCTAACGATTTCATATTGTTTACCACATTATTTACGTCAATACTCATTATTAATGTACTGTATAAGAAGTTGTCGAAAAAAATCTCATTTGCTATAAATTATTAAAAGAACACGGGGCTTGGCGCCGTGACCTGTTGTAAAAACATGATTACTATGTACCACGTATACGAGTGTATGTTCATATACGTGTTGATTGTTGTACGGAACTTGCCGCAAGCCACTGTGGATCCGTTCGATGTCTACTTAACGTTGATATCGCTATCTATTGCATTATCTATTTAATTTTATTGTTACACTTATTGAACCAATGTATAACAAATCAACCATGTGACCGCCTCTACCCACTTCAGTAAGTGTTTTTACAGTCAGGAAATGACATTTCGCACAGTACCAAACAGGAACGTAGAAGTATTAAAAAAATACACTTGTTAGTTAATTTGAAATTGCTTAATGTTCGTAATTAATGCTTTATTATGAGCATTATTTCCTGTTTAATTTTGCAAAAAATATTGCAAAAATGTGTTAGCATTTGTTTCGAAAATACAGGCGTTCATTTATTGCAAATATATAACGTGCAACCAACCGTGCGACTGTCACATTATAACAAAACATTTCAACCGATTTAAAAAAGGAGGTGGTTCGCAATTCGTCCGTTTCTTTTTGTGTAGTTTAGAAGTCGCGACTTCTACATATCGAGAGCGGAAAACATATTGAATGTGAGCTAAAAGTACCTGTAAATTTAATATTTATAAACGGCATTGACCTCGCATGTAAATTGGCTATTTTAGCGTCAGTCGCGAAGAGATGACCTAAATGTTGCCTATACCTGGGGCTGTGATGCGACGACGACCGGGTTTACCCGGATTTGTCCCAGATTGCCAGCACACGACCTCCGGTTTCGGTTTCCTAGTTTCGAGGCTAATTAAAATTGAAACCACCGCTCTTTATAAAAATACCTGCAGCAAGTATATATTTTTTCTTCAGCGTTCAACGATTACATTATGGGCGTAAGTTACATTATTCATTTTATTCAACAGCGTGTTTTACAAGGCAAAATATAAGGAAAACCTACAGTTTTCTAACGTCAGAGCTTATTTAATTGATTGTCCTGTTTTAATGTCTACCAATGTATGACAAACTACCGCGCTTTTACAACACTATGACGCAAGTATGACGTCACTGTCTTATACCGTAGGCGGCGAAGATATTGTAACATCAAGTTCTTTAAGAATAGTATCTAATAGCTTCATGGATTAAATTCACTTATAGACATGAGTAATGATTTAGTATTTCTACGAGTGACCTAAGAGGAATCTGGAATGTCATGTTCATATCAAGATAAGTAATACTACACACAATTCACTTTTATAGTTACGTGCGTAAAGAAATAATTCACTTGCTTCAACCAGGAAAATATCAGGGGGAAACCAGCATACTTTGCATTAAATAGGTAGGTACACACCAACTACTATGAAATGAATGAAATAAAATTATTACACTGAGTAACGTAATTCAATTCCTAATCAAGTCTAGTTACTACTACTGTAACGATTCTTTGTCATGAATAACAAAGCTAAATATTTATAATATCAGCTCTCCGTAAACACTACTAGTTTAACAGACATGATTTTTAAGTACAGTGCAAACTTACTAAAAGTAACTCTTGCGGTAGATCGCCTCCGTTGTTGATCCCTCTGTTCATGGCTACGAACTGTTCCGGCGACGGCTTGTCTTTCACACTCGGGTTGTGTAGCGAAGTGTTCAACATTATTATCGCAAAACTTAGTACATAGCACGTGTCGGCGTTAGTAAATATGTCTGGATTCAACTGGCAGTATCTCTGTGCGAAACACTCCATCATACGATCGATCTTCTGTGCCTCGCCCGGTAGACGGAAACTCCATAAGAATTGTCTGTAACATCGAAATAAATACGTATTGGATCATCAATTCTCATATAATATTAGACCAAAATATATAATTTTATTTAATTGAAAAAAGCTATTATTCTTCTACAGACTTTTAGTTACAAGTCCAACGACCTTATCAATAGTCCGACAGTTACGTTTGCCAAACGAAACATCTTAAAATGCCAACTGTAGACTATCTTATACAGATACATAAATGGGTTACATTTATTCTATTCGAAAAAGTAACACGAATCTATTTAAAGAATGTCTAGAGTCACTAGACTTTGTTGAACACAGATACACACGTTGCCAAGTAAATAATTACTAAAATTAGAAATGCAAACAAAGAAACAGCTGAGTATTCCAAACAATTATTAAGAAATTGAGCACAGAGTCATCCGAGTGTCTACAGATATCTTTCTCGATAGCTATTCGTTGCTCGAGGCTATAAAAATAATTTAAATATCATGTTTACCCGCGTTATTTCCCAAAATATGTTTTTGATTCTCGACTTTGTTTACTTGGTTTAAACGTAAATAGATATCATAATTAAACATTTACTTTCTCGAAAAAGTATGACTGTAATATTTTTATTTGAGTTCAGAGATAGCCAGGAAACATACCTAACGAAAACATTACCGTAAATATTAGAGAGAGTAAGAGGTTCCAACTTCCTGCTCCAGTTTCAATCTTTTGTTTCAACTATAAAATTCACTTCGCACGTAATACAATTGCAAGTAAGGAAACATGATAGAGTCGAAATGCTGATATCTCAAATATGCATTAGATAATCTCGAAACGTAAATTGCGTCTGGTTATAAAATATTTTTTGGCTATAATGGGATTGATATGGAATCGTAGACTAAGGCTTCGTGTTTTAACGGACGTTAACCTTTAATAGCTTACCATATTAGTATGATGCATTTATCAAAGAAGACTTTCAGGTGCACCGCCTAGAGCCCTGTATAATTTCACTGTATAAGATGTTGTTCAACTCACCTAAGCGCTTGAACTAGTATTAGATCCGTGAAGTCGTGTAATTCTACGAATGCTTTGAGTACTGCCTCATTGAATTCTGATCGTTCGCCAAGGTAGTCGCCGATTGCCGTCTTACTTAAACCTTCGCCTTTGTGGAGAAATTGTGCTACATCTTCTGGTGTCCTCTGTAGTAGGCCATTTTCATAGAGATATTCGATTCCTAAAAAAAAAGAAAAACGAATTTTACAAAGGTTCTTCTAAAAACTTACGTCATCTTAAACAGGATATGTTTAAAAAGAAAATTAAAACATTCTCTTACAGAATTAAAATTCAGTTCGCATGTATACTACGCGAAAACGGATACATAAAACGAAAGCAGTCTTCGTTTCTACAATGGGAATTACTCATTTTTAGCATACAGAATAAGTCCAGTCTGAAAGGGTGGCCAAAGTTACATAATTTCATAGCTGAGATTCACATAAAATAACTAAGTTATTAATGATTGTTGTGAAACAGACCATATTCATAACTTGCAACCTCTTTGCTCTAACAAAGTTTCATTCCTTCCTTCGGCCTTCGTTTACAATTTCAGATGGCAAATATTACTTCGTAAACAGCCGTAGAACCTTGAGTCTTTGTAACATAAAGGTGAAACAATTTCTACCGATATCGAAATGAACGTACGAATTTCCTTCCTCAATTTACATAAGTAGAACTGCATATGCAAATTTTATGTTACATTAATGGCTACGTTAAAAGTAATATCAAACGAACATTATGGTGGTCTGAAAGCTTAGACGAGTGGTTCTCTACGGCGATATGCAACTGTCGTGAAAGCGAACGGTGACCGTGCCTGCACCCATTTAGAGCAGCAATCGTAGGAGCAATGGAATGCAACTACCATTCAAACAATGCCAAGTATACGAATGCGACATAGCGACTGGCGACCTCTCAATACAAAAGCAAGGTATTCGTACCAGAGAAGTTTAAATGGCTGCATAAATTTCAGTAGAATATTAATAAAAATATATTATAGTACCACGAGGAAATACAGTTGCTATTTCACGTGGCTTCGGGACATATAGCTCAATGAGTTCGACTAAAGGAAAATGTGAAATGCGGTGTGGGAAATTTGCTGTACATAATATTGAGTCAAACACCAGTTTAGCTCTTTATGGCAAAGTTATTATATTGTGCTTATTTCAAACATAATTAAACCTAATATCCCTTGTTGATTGGGATAACGCTTTTTTATGATCATACCGGATTCTGATGAATACCTATAACAGTTTTTCACAAACTGACAACAACAAATACCAAAAAAATCTAAATAATCGTAACATTATTTATATGCACGTGTCCGAAACTCTGCGCGGCTGTTTCCATTAAAGAAGTCATCAAAGACCATGATAGATAAACAAACTAGCTTCACTTTCACAGTTGTATTGCGTACAAAATCCTAATCGACTACGTCTTTTGATGACGTCATCCGCCCCCACACTGAGCCGTAACTTGAACGAGGGTAATTTGCGTGGGTCGTCAATTTCAGACTTCACTTGTGAATGAACCCAAAAGTTTCTCACAAAAACAACGTTATTATTTCTGAAAAGAGTTTGACGTTACCGCGCAATTTCTCAAACCTCAGCATGAGATGTATTGCTATATCTACACGAAATGAAATCTCTAAAAATATCTCATAATAAGGTTCTATTATCTTTGTAGAGTAGAAGATAAATAAGTGCTATTTATCTTTCGTATCGCATACGAGTGAGCATGCACTTAAACTTATTTTATAAATCTGAGTGTCGAGAGCGGGTCCCATCTTGCGGCATGCAAAATTGAAGATAGCAGCATGACGGATCGTTGGGGCTAAGTGAGCGAGAGAAGCCGAGCAATCGCGTGACGTTTGCAACAATAACAAGCTTGTTAGCGATCGCGTCGCCCGCCACCAAAATGAAATACAAGATGAGCATTTTATTTCTACTCATTCAATACTGCTGAAACCAGCGAGGGATTTTTGTTTTATTATAAGATTGTATGCTAAAAAATGATTAACGAACTTCATATTTTGATAAATGTGCTGAAAAGATACCAGAGAATAATGAAAAGTGAATTGCGAAAAATAAGATCGCTAAACTTTTTGAAATCTTTCCTTGCAGCGCAATTTCGTGTGTTGATTTTGATGTAATCCATCACTTCAGACATTGATGGAAAATGGATGGTTCTTAACGACATGGATAGGCAAATTGACACAGTCAGAGACAGGTTATATGTAACCAAGTCAACCAGCAATAATGGTGATAAGCAACATGATTAATGATAATAGATGCACCGTCACTTGAAACCTGTAGTTGTACAGGCTGAGTTCTATTTTTACATGTTAATTTTACGAGCACAATGAAAACTACATAATATATGGAGCGAGATAAAAAAAACTAGCCCGTTCATTTGTTTTATGAGTTATTCAATGGTTCTGAACAGTCTGGCGTAATATTTCATCAAGTTTTTTTTAACCATACCCAGTAACCACGGCATGGATTCACCTGAGGTGAATACAAAGGAAAAAGTTGAATTATGTCCCTATGGAGAAGAAACCATAGGAGGTGCATTTACGTAATTTAAATTATGCATTCATGCACGTAATGCAGTCATAGAATAAGGCTGGAATTATGCAATATAACTGGGGACAATCACGTGTGATATGTCTAGTCCATAACTGTTATTGCTTCATGCTGACATAAATATTTTAATGTCGCGTCGACAACATTTTCAATTCAAAGTTAATTGAGATTTCTTTGATGTATGACTTTTAACTACTGCAAATAGGACTTTGCAAATCATTGAACATTAGATAATATAAACAATAGATAAAAAAAATATTTTTTCTATACAAAATATATTCATAACAGTACCAGTAAGATGAGAAAAATATTTATTTTATATATTTTACAATTGTCCTAGAATCTGAATCAATTGAGACGTTTTCAACACTGATTGCCTGTAGTTTCATAAATGTTGCTCGGCTACGTAACACAAAGTTAAACCATAATTACAAAAAATCTAATAACACTTTGTTACGGGTTGTTGGAGGCTCTAATATTGGGAAATATTACTCAATATATTTTGCTGCAATGAATGTTCCAATAAAGACTGCAGTGGGAATCCGCGTTCAACCGCCGTTAATCGATGACAGCTTTCTGTGTCACTTCAGTAAGTATGAGCAAATCAATAAATATAATAATTATGCGCTCTTTCCTTTACTGGACTGTGAGGTATAATAAAATAATAATTCCTACATGAAGCACAATTGCTTTAAATCAAATTCGTTAATCTATCGAATTTTATGTAGGCAGCTCAAAAATTTATTATTCTGCGAGAACGCTTAGCCCTTGCTGTAATGTCGCGGGTATAATCCAGCACGGCTAATCCTAAAGTGAAGCCAGCTTACAGCGTAGAAATAATGCTGCCGCGTAAAGCCGCGCACAAATTACAATTAAATTATTCAAAGTCTTGTTTTAAACTGCAACCAACAGAACAGACATAACGCTTAGATTTGCATTAAAGAAAACAATTAGTACCTGAATAAATCAATCTATTGACCTACATACTATCTGAAGAGGAGTCGGGCAGTCTGGCCCGAAAAATAAATTGGGCGCCAAACACACTACAATTTATATGTTTGGCAGCAATTTGTGAACTATTTTGTTACGAAATAAACATATTTTTGTAGTTGATAAGACACTTTAGAAAAATCACTTAATTTAAGAATCCAATTGTGTTTGTGTGTTTGACTTAAATTCGATGAAAGAAAGTGTAAATTAAAAGCCAAGCAGCCTCTGTATTAATTATTTTTCCATCAAAACAAGCCCACTGCAGTTAATAATTGAAAATGACACTAATGATCAAACACATTTCCTTTGGGAAACAGAAAAGGATACGAAAACTTCTTTACATGACGTCATTAGGAAGTTATGCAAACAGGGCTCGCGTAGCATCCAACTACATGTAAAGTCTGCTCTTGAGAATAGGAGTACTCGAGCTTCAGCCGAGCTTGGAGCATGTATTCAGAAGACCTAGTGCCTTGTATCTAGCCTCTCTGCAAGCTAGTTGTTACCGTCAACATGACCTAATTAACACTGAAAGACTAGGTGTCAAAGCGTAAGAACAAAAACATTTGCAGGTAGAATAAGGACAGAATAATACCAGAGAAATTAATAAAATTTGATGGAACTTAAGGTTGAGCGATAAACTCTTCATATTAAACTAATGCGGCAGATGATTTACGAGCATATCAAAAGCATACTTGATCCAGTAATTTGAACCGTTACTTGCAGAAAACTAACCTATATCAAGTCCGCATATCGGAGATAATTACAGGATGGAGATTACGGTTAGCGATTGCTGGTAATGTAATAGCATATCGACTATCGGCGTTATAATCTGTTTCTAGATCACGCGAGTGAATACAAACAATCAAAATGTTAATTCATGATTGAAAGAGCGTTGCCATGTGCCAATATTTTAACTCCAACTATATTTAAAGTAACAATAATTAACACTAAGAAATCAAGATGCATTCGAAAGGTTCAGAAGCAAAATTTCTAAACACACATTCACTTCGTCAAGATAAGTTACTGAAATCAAGACCTTGATACTTTTTGTAATACAATACGTCTTCGAAGAACAACGGTATAATGGCAACGAATAACAATGTCTAACAAATCGCTAGCGCAAAGATATTAAAATAGACATCAATTGTGTGAAACGCGTCAGACGGAAGGGGTGCTACCGTAGACCTGTCGTATTCTATTGCATGTAGCGATGTGCACCTATATCGAGTTGCCAACGATGTGGGAGACTATCGACCAATCAAAAGACTATCGTTACTTGGCGAACTTGGTTAGCTTAAATAGTGAGAATATGCTGTTTTTTTTTACTTTCATGGAATCTTTTTATTGGTAAGTATTAGTAAGTTTTTGAAAATATTTTCAAACTATTATTTTTGTTGGAAATAAGTAGAATATGATTCATTGCAGTACTTGTACATAATATATCTAATTGTCTTTGTCATTAACAAATTCTATAAAACACTAAATCGACCGTTGGACAGGTGTAAGATGCAGGAATAGAACAATTTGCAGAATATGTCGTTTGACCGGCCGTGGGAACGATGCACCTGCTGCCTCGAATACCATTGTACTGAGAATTCTACTCCATTTATACCGCTGTTTTATGAACAACGCCATAAGAAATAATTAATTAGAGGATATCATTCATACATTATAAATACTTGATATTTAAATATATGGTGTCTATAATTTGCAAAGCAAAAGCTGCGTTTTCTTTATGTTGAAATACAAGAAGCGGTCTGCATTTACAATCGAAACCTTGATTGTAAGCCAAGAAACATAATACATGTCTACCATATAAAACGCCTATGCCAACACAATAAAAGCGTCTGGACCGTTAAGTGTTCAGCGACAACGAAGTCTGGAACTTCAACTAAAAATCTTTTATTATTGGCTAATTTCATTTTTTAAATTCTTTCGTCTAGCCTAGCGTCTGTATATTTTGGAACAAGCCATGTTTTTGCAAGCAGATGTATAACTAAACGTTAAAATGCTTTAAATATCACAGACATCGGAATTTGTCGTTAATTTGCTTTACTTTTTAGAGAGTCCGTTATTTTACTTAACACTGTTTATTCTACAAATAACATTTAAATCGTCATAAATCGATTTAACGAAGAGAAGTTCTTACTACATTCTTACAAAAAAAAAGAAAAATCCCTTAGCCCCATACTTTCTCCATTCCAATAATTGAAACGAACGGGCTATACTGCTAGTTTTTGTGCGATACAAAGAGCAGGTATCGCGGCCCTTCATGCTCACTCTACGTCATGCTCTCTCTTTGAGCCGTTAGCGTGTGTTTGTGTTTTTGCTCACCTTTCTTGGGATCCATGTTGAATTTCTTCCTCCCTATACTCATCTGCTTGGCTTTACTGTTTTGCTTACACTCCTCCTGCCCATCCAGAGCCTCCAGCTCCGCGACCACTTCACCGAGCTCATCTTTGAGTTGCTGTAACAATAAAAAATATATTAGAATCGTAGACTTTATCGTCAAAATTTACATATTAAAACGTTCCCTGAGAAACTATTAAAAATTGGCGATAATGGTTACATACAATATCTGCTTTGGGGCACACAAATGTTGAGGTCGTTTACGAACTAGGAAACTTTTAATTCCAACAGCATTCCTGCAGCGGATCGTGTATTAAATAAACGGTTTGGTGTCAGTGGCGAACGGCGAATGGCGACCACAAGGCGAACCGCAAGTCGCGACAATCGGTGTTAGATTCAGAATACGATCCGACTCCAGTCACACACAATCACACAGCTAAAGACCTTCTGACGTAATATGCATATTACACGCGTCATTATCCTTACAAGTTTACTATTTAACATAAAATTATCCTTCGTGAGTTTTCTGTTATTCGCGTGTAGCGTAAGGTAAGTTAAGCTAACACTAGTTTTGCAAGCGTTTATTTGTACAATAACAATAAGACGTATTTATCAGAAGGATAACGACATCAGAACGATTCGCCTTTCTACTAACATGAACTTAGTTGTTGTCGCCCTAAGTAAGATTACCGAGAAATGTCATAGCCAGACTCTCTGAAGAAAATAAAGTCCCTGATTTCGTGTAAATGTCTGTGTTTTATCAGTTCTATCGGTTTAATGTTTGGACATTTAGCTAACTTGTCTTTTATCTGATGAAAACTAGTAGATAAAGTTAGCTGGGGCTTGGGAGGCATCCGTTGTAATAAATTGCAGATAATTAACGACTATCGAAGGTTACTTAAAAGAACTCTAGATAATAATTCTATTAAAGTATAATGGATTAATTAACTAGAGGCATCGCAGAGAACATTAATTGTAAAACGCAAAAGAATAATAACAAGCTACTTATTACCTCGGCGAAGCCAAACAAACGTTAGCCCAGTTGAAAATCACAAAGACAAACGAGCTGGGAACAATGACCGAAAGTAGGTAGCTAGTTTCGTTAGTTCTTTGCTTACGTAGCGCTCTTTCACTGAAAGCTATGTACAACCCTGTACCTTTCTAGGAATACCTTTCGTGAGCCAGCTATTTAGAATGTCGTGCATAACATTTTGTATTCAACAACCTTGTATTATAATTTGTATGCATTTCAATGACTAAGGAATTTTAATCAATAATATTTGATGAGCCATCAACATGGAAAATGTTCACATTAAATAAGACGAGTCAAGGTCTTGCGTGAAGCCTTGTTGATTTTCAACTGCAAACACATCCGTGTAGCTGTATTATTACGGTTTCAGTTACAAACTGAATCACGTAACCTATTGAAGTTACACAATGCGACTTCAACTTTGCGTTTATCCTTTGTGAAACCCAGCTTGATTAAACTGAACAAACAAAATTGCGTATATTGCTAAGTAGATGTGTTTTCATGGTAACATTATAGTGTAGACAAAAATATTATTCTTATTACGTATAAACAACAAGCCAATCAATAAAGATATCGAAGCCGAGAAGCCGGCTAGTTATATTAAAGGAGTAGTAAATAAGCCGTAATAGAAGCTCAAACCAGCATACAATAGTCGTTCGTCGCCACGGTCTGGCTGCGCTAACATTATTTGCGGTCCGCTACCTATTCCCCCAAGAGACATGATACCGGCCTTCCTTGTCTAGACGATGGAATAAGCACATAGGGAGCAAAATTCCGACAAATAAACTTTATTGTACTGTACTGCTTGTACACTCGACGGCCACTTTCATTTTGTTACTTGTAACATCCTTAATCAACTAATGGTTTTCATACTAATTTAATACTTAAGTTCACGTCACATGATACCGTGAGTTGATAATTGAATATTGTTTAGTGTTTCGCCTGTAGTTAATACGTACACGGTCAAGAATTAATAATATGAACTATGGCCAATGTTTTAATTACACTATGCTTTACTTGACTAAAATGTTAAATATGTACGATATTTTAATGTGAACCTAGTCACGCAAGTATAAAATCTTCTAAAAATATGTTAATTTATACATTTTCACGGGGTCAAAATTCGCATGTGTAGTGGGCACATACCTATACGATCAACTAAAACCTCAATGGTCAATACAGTTAAATAAATAATACTGTAGCTGTATATTCAGTTGCAATTTTGATTACCTTTGTAGGCCGATGAAAACTAACAACAAGAATAAATTAGCGTACCCGCCTCAGACAAAGGTCACCTGCTCCTGACGAGGCTATTTTCACGCAAAACTCATTAAAGCCCCTGCGTTAAGTTTTGTTTTAAACCGCCAGCCGTTACAATAGAAGTAACTAGATTGACAATAAGTTGAATCTCATTTATGGTTCGTTCGAAGTGTAGGCTCGCATTCTCCTACTCGTCGTTTAATGCCGTCTAGACGAGTTTTTGCATTGGAAAAGCAGCAGGTGACTGAATTCCTATGAGTAGGAAAAAGCCGGATGCACTAAAGCCGTACGAAAAGAGTCAAGAGTAAGAGTGAACTTTAAAAACGGTAAAACTTTAAAATATGTTTACACACAGACTTAACACCATTAACATACAACGAGTTACCAAAGAGAACTTATATTTTTCAAATCTGTCTGTAGTTATTCCATGCATGGCTTAATCGAAATGGGTAACATGATGCATACTCGTGAATCATTTCAATTCAGACTTTGGGAATTGGACATAACGAGTTCAAATCAAGTCAAAAGGGAGCGAAAATCAATCACTTACTGTTAATCCCATGCTTTGCCCCTCTTTTGAAATGACCGTGCCTGTTTTACTCATTGCTTATATAAAATACGTCGTTAGCAATAATACTCACAAACGTATCGTTTGTTGTTCAGCGAGAAACACGGCGATGAAAATAGTGCATTAAATTGAATCAGTTGAATAATCCATCTTATTTGACTTCGTGGTTGTACGAACAACAATCGCCGACAAATGATCCGTTACATAGTTTAGCATAAACGTGTTGACTCTAAAGTAGACGTCCGTTTTAACTAAATAGTCATAGAAGCGAGTCGTGTAAGCGATTAAATATTTATTACATTCAGCACTTTTATTTTTATGTCAAAACCTACTTTTTGTGTTTATTCAATTATGAACACAATACACTTAATTCACTTTCGCTATTGATGTTGAGAACCTTTCACCAGTATCGTATTAAGCATCAAAAATGAATGTAAAGTCAGGGAGTTCTAGCACTATCACATTACTCGACTTCGACACCTGTCGATTTAATTAAAGTGATGTTGGGTGTTTAAACGACTGCCAAGTCTTCAGGAAAACGACACTCAAAGGTTGAACACGGCAGGATTCGAATAAAATTAACATTGTTTTACGTACTTGCTTTTTTACATTCAAAGGTTTTTAGTCGTCAAAATTCTAAGCGAAAAATAAAGTCATAAAAAGGAGTCGAGATACCGCTGGATCTCAGTTAGTTTCACAAAGAACGATCGGTCGGCCAAAATCTTTATCTCGCCCAGACAGATTCAACGGACATCTTTCTCTATGTGAACAGAACCAGCTATCGGTTAAGTTGGTATTTTGTTTGTTAAAAGTTTTCTAAATGTGGAAGCATTTGCGGATCGTTACATTGTATCGGAGATTCCACATAACATCGTGATCGTGGTGATTTGTTACTGCGTCGGCTCATTTGGATGCGATGTGAGCTGAGCCTGTAATGGATGGCGATTAAGTCTCGCGCCGTATAAATAGCTGGGGACACGAATACCCTGGTGTTGCAGCAATTGTGAAGAAAATAGCGCCAACACGTGGTCTGACTTTAAATAAACGTTATAAAATGACTTCATGTAGACAATGCCGTACATGTGTACGCACAGTATTCGTTGTAAATGCTATGACTCAAACATAAAATGATTCAGTATTTGCACTTGTCGGACGTAAACAAAAATTTATACATATTTGCATCCATAACCTGTCAATGCTGACGCTGATGTTAAACAAACGTGTGAGTTTATTTAAGACAGGTTCAGATTTCCAACGTGTATATTAAAAATCTTAAATATAAACATACTTTCGATACATCATGTTGTTACTCGGAAATAAAAATGTTCTGTGTTCCTTCTTTAACATATAAACAGCACGTTCTTACGTATATGAATTTAATTGTACGAATGTCTATTTTATGAGCAAAATGAAACAACAATAATACATTTATACAGTAACATGAGCACATTCAAATCTATTTTCTTACATAATAGAATTTCGTCACAGCTACATGAAGATATAAAGTTAAATATAACAATTTCCGTAATGGTCGACTGCGCTATATCCGTTATTATAAACAATTGAACTATGGAGTAAAAGTGTGACCCCAAGCCCCAGTGTATTATATAACAATTATTTAGTCACAGAAAAACTTTCTATCATTTTAAAGCATCTAATAATGTAACGATCTAAAAACGGCATCACGGCACGATTCCTCAATAGCCGTGTCGAATGGTATTTGCATTTTAAATGCGATTTCATTATCCACTAGTTAGATTGATGAAACGAAACAAATTAATCTCGAGTGGTCTTGAAAACCAATATTTAGTTCGTCTCTCAAAGCTCAGTGTCGACTGATTGAAACACAATCTAACAAAGAAGCGATCAATGAAAGTCGTTAAAAAACGGCCCACATTGATCAAAGGGCCTAATCCAAAGGTCAAAGTGGTTCAGCAATTGATATTTGACCCATCGTCTGGTGTACCTACTACTAATGGTTCAAGTCAACAGAATATCTCAATGGCATTCTATTTTAAACTTTAAACGTAAATAATTGAGTTGTATGACGTATATCAATACGACGTGAATAACCTGAGCTCACCACATGTGACTAATTACTCCAAGTTAAAAATATCTTAACAAACAAGAAACACATATGGGAATAGTTCCTCAAATTACAGACAGTTAAAATTAAAACACTTTACTGTTAAATGTTATTAATAAACTGCGTTTTTAATAGCGGTTTTTAGTAGACATTATACAAATATAGTGTGTAATAATTTGTAAGTCAACGCATAACAAGAAGAAAAATTATAAAAGTCTATAAGAACCCAATCAATTTTGTTTCATTACAACGTTAGTCCACGGCTGTAGGAATTACAAGGAAAACGAACAAACCCATCGCGCCAAGTCTCAACATCCGTGTATTACTCACACAAAATCACTTCTTCGCAAACGAGTCCAATTGTATTATTTATGCAATCATCTTCATGAAATCTATTGAGAGTGGACTATAAATCTACATCAAGTAACGATGCAGCGAGCAATCATGTAATTCAAACTGCAAAGGTCTATTCGCAACTCGCCATCAACTCATCTATTGCGTATACGCGTTTTATATAGAACATACCGTTATTTATTTAGGGAAGAGGTCTCACTCCTAAAACACCGTTGTATTGACGTATTGCCAACCTGCCAGGTGAAGTTTGGACAGTTCATGTGACATTTGCAGCACGTAACGAAAGTGAACACGCGTCCTTAGAGACTTTCCCCTATTAATTCACTTTCCCGACACTGTTTGGCTCCGATGTTGCGGTGAGATCGGTGCTACGTTATCACTTGATTACAAATATTTTAGAAATCATCTCATTTAGGTTCTAAATAAGAACACATAAATGAAACTACATCACGCTATGGCGTGAACTTGTCAAGTTTTATGTTGAAATCGCATGTACCTGGTTTTCAAAGTAAGGTTTTCAGGAGCATGTCGGTAATTAGGTGTAAGTGGCTGTAAAGCTAAAGTTCACCATAAGCCGCATTAAGTTTGGTGCGGGCTGGTAACAAGCGGTCGGTGCCGCGTGACTCACGTGAACAAACAAACAAACGGCTCCCCAGTACCGTCAAGTAGCAAACTGCTGCAAGAGCGGGGCGGCGACATGTTTACTAACTCTCCTTCCGCGTCCTCACCGAAATATTATTTTCTTTAATGGGATTACTATAAATATAGCCAGTTACTCCGTGCGTCACATAATATTATACAAAACGAGTACTAATATTCAATACTCTAAGATTTTAACAGGTTTTAAATGAACTAAATGTAAATCTTGAAAATGTACCTATCTAGTAAAGTCTAACCACGTAACATAAAAGGGTAACATTTCTAAAAATATACAGACATATTTCTAACAATAGCTTTTAGGTCAATACTTAGCCCTAACAACGCGGTCCATTGGCTAATGGGTTCGCTAATGTATGCCGAGCTATAAATAATATGGAATTTAATTATAAGGGCGCGGGCATTTTCCAATATAATGTATTAGATATGCAATATTACGACGATGAATTGAATTAAAACTGAACATAATGGAACAACCTACAGACAGCTAAAGGCATTTTAGAGTTTAAATCTCTACAATTTTCTTTTCTACTATGTAGTTAATATAATCACATTATTGGACCATTAAAATTAGTTACACAATATGATTAGTTATGTTATAGTCATAACTTTTGCTAATGTGATTTTAATGTTCCTAACACAATTATTAGATGTTATTTACTGCGGTGCATTAGAATGGACCGGTTTTAACTGCACGCGGCCGAGGTGAATCGCCTCAAAATGAAATGTGAACAGTTCCTGGCAGAGTTCCCAACCGCACCAACAAATTATACTATTGTCATTGCACACAGGCACAGAGAAACAGCTACTACGACCTTCACATCCATATAGAGTAACCAGGTTTCTCTGTTCAGTAGGTCGAAGTTTAGAAGTTTAGAAGCAAGGGAATGACACTAAGAGTTGGAAGAACAGGCTGGTTCCAGATCCAGATTATTCAAAGCCAGAGTTATCTAGCGAAAAAGCATACGATATCAATCG